>NC_141597.1:17127701-17427701 GCF_047967505.1 Dipteris shenzhenensis
GTATTCTTCCATCCTAGTCCTTCCACAAACACTCTCTTCTTTCTTCCATCGTAGTCCATCTCCCTTTCTTTATCATCTCCCCACCCATGGATGTCCTTGGCATTGTCGAAGATGTGGAGTTCGGAATTAACAGTCTCAAAGAATGGATTGCTAACCAAGGAGCACATAGAGAGGCCATAATTCGACAAGGTTCTCCTTTGACACACATGGAGAGAGAGGAATTTGATGCACAAAGGCACGTAGAGAGGGAGGAGACTCTCAAGATAGCACAGAGTGAAAGACTTTTAAGACGTATGATAAAAGCACGACAAGATCTCTTAGACTTCTTAAGTAACCTTTGTTATCACAGCTCTCATCATGGGCGATTTGATGCGGATGCTGAGAGAACAATAAGAGCCTCATAGAGAAATTATAAAGAAACAATTTGTGATTGCTTAAATTTCTTCTTTGCATGTAATTATGTTGAGGATACAGCTGTGGAGGCAATGAAAGATTGGGTTATTGAGAAGATAAGAGAGACCAATGATGAGATCTTCTAGACTTTGGGTGATTAAGAAGATAAGAGAGACTGTATTAAGGTGTTTTTTGACACCATATGGCTTTGAGTTATATGATCTACTTCTTGTACAAATGTGATGTGCTCTTTTTGAAATGTACTCTAGTTTTAATAACATGTCACACCATTTTTTCTAATTTGATTTTTTAAAATCTTACTTTTTGTCTCTTTTAACAATGTGATGTCCTCTATTTTTAATGTACTCTAGTTTTAATAACATCTCATGTCATTTTTTCTAATTTGATTTTTTAAAATCTTCCTTTTTGACTCAATGTTTTGTTTTATAAGAGCCTCTTTTTTTTAAATGTTTTATCCAAAATTATCTCACAAAATGAATTTGGATAGTGCACGAGTCCAAAATTAATGAAATAGGTGTTAGTAATGATTTGGCATAGTCAATAGTGCTAATTACCATAGTCTATAGCACCTTTACCATGTAAAAAGTAGAGATATGCTCTCCAATGTTGAAAAATACACCATGCAAATGACATGAACTGCAACAATAGAATTGAAAAATATCTCAATCAACAAATTGGTGCAAGCATCATCTGACAATCGATGTTTGGGAAGAAATGAAAACAAGCTCCATAAGCTTTCCTGAACTATTCCATTTAGTGTGATGTTTGACATCTAGATATCATTGCCCTTTGTTTTGGTTGGCTCATAGTTCAAAAGTATTTACAATTCTTGATAATTGGTTCACTTTGGAAATATTTAGGGCTTGACAGAATACATTTATTTCAATGCAACTATGAGGTTGGCTGCCGATCTAGTATTTTTGGCAATCCATTTGGTTGGAACACATTGTCTTGAACACATTCATCACTCTCATAACCCTAATTATCATGATGTAACAACCAAGAATACATCAAAGAAATACACATTGACTGTAATGGAAAACAATGGATTGTGGATTCTAGATAGAAGAGAGAAACAAGAGGGAGCTAACCAGTTGACATCTAAAAATTGAAGAAATACTAGTGCCTCACGAAAAAAGGTACTTTATTTTGAATGACATTTTTGGACATCTACATGGCAATGCAACATGTAGCCAATCACTTTCCCTGGTGGCTAATGCAACCTTAGAACTTGAGATTATTGGAAATACCTCAATCACATATATGATCTTGCCATTGAATCAAAAAACACTTCGATTGATCAAAGAGATAGTTCTGCCACTTGTTTTCTTTTCATATCCAATGAACAATTCCAGATAGTAAAATTTGTAAGGGAAAAACACTTATTGCAAACAACACATCGACTATAGTAAAAAATACTAGATTTGGATAATAATGACAAGGATTGTATTGGCCTATAAAAACAGCACATAGTAAGAGGGAGAGTGTGCTTATTGAGAGAGAGAGAGAGAGAGAGAGAGAGAGAGAGAGAGAGAGAGAGAGAGAGAGAGGCATGCATGGAGAAAGAAAGAAAGAAATAATATTAAAGTCTATGGAAGATCGAATGGTCTATGAGACTCAAGAAATTAGATTAGTTAAGGACTGAGAGTCCATTAAAACCAATATGTCATTTAAGGACTAAGAGTCGATCCTAGTGTCTTAGGAAACTTTATGTATTACATCAATTATGAACTAAGTGTCTCCACATCTACATCTTGGCCAATATGAAATCTTTAATGATTGCAATGACTTCACGATATACTACCCACTTGCCATTCTCTCGAGCTTCTCGTACTTTTTGAAGTTCATTAGCTTCATAATATACATTGGTGTACTACTTCTTGAATCCGTTCTTGGCTAGATTGCTTCTCTAGCTGGGTCTCTAGTGTGGCTAGCCACTTGAGTACACTAGCCATCTTTGTTTTTCACTCAAGATTCTCCCTTTGGATATTTTTTATTTTTATTATTTCATTTTCCCCTTGATTCATAAAGAAGTCGAACTCTTGAAATTTTGAACATACTAAGGGCAATTTGTAAGCAAATATCTCAGCAAAATACCTACTAGTTGAATTGGGTATAATTTGTAATATTGTGTCAATGCGATCAGCCTACCATTTGTGCAACCACATGATCACTTCACCCATTAGGTATGGATGCAAGTATGCATGTATCGTTCTCATGTGCTTGGACAAGATTAACACGTAGCTCTTGAACTCAATTTGGCCATAATACATTCAAAAGAGAACTATGGCTACTCTTGTGCTTTTAAATCCCTCTTCTTTCTCTTGATTAGAGAGATAAAGAAACCAGAGTGCTTTTAAATATGTATTCTTTCTCTTTTTCTATTCTCCTTTTCTTCTCAAGCCATTGATCTCTACCTTTGCAAGATTCCCATTTCAAATGCACAAACTTTTATACATTTGGCTTGCTAGGGAGCTTGTTGTAGTTGTAGGGGTGGAAGCATGTTCACTTGCTCAAAATAACATGTCCATGGATAATGCTAACAAACAACTTTTGCTTAGCACATGTTCACTTTGTCTCAAAAGGTGCCAAAATTTAAACTAATAAATTACAATCAATGTGGCCCTCTTTTCAAAATTTGATGAGCTAGGTAGTTACAACCCACTCTCCAAATTTGCTAGTTTCTTTGGGTGCTTAGGGTTGTTGCCTTGAAGAAACAGTCTCAAGAGATTTTTTAGGGTTGCATGCGATAGAATATTTGCTTCTTCATAGAATTATATGTATTCTTTATCTTTTTCTATTCTCCTTTTCTTCTCAAGCCATTGATCTCTACCTTTGCAAGCTTCCCATTTCAAATGCACAAACTTTTATACATTTGGCTTGCTAGTTAGGGAGCTTGCTGTAGTTGTAGGGGTAGAAGCATGTTCATTTGCTCAAAATAGCATGTCCATGGATAATGATAACAAGAAAGTTTTGCTTAGCACATGTTCACTTCGTCTCAAAAGGTGCCAAACGTTAAACTAGTAGGTAATTACAATCTAGGCAGTTCAAACCCACTCTCAAAATTTGCTAGTTTGTTTGGGTGCTTGTGGCTGCTACCTTGAAGAAGTAGTATCAAGAGCTTTTTTAGGGTTGTATGCGATGAAATATTTGCCTCTTGACAAAATTGGACGCCGTTCTTTTGATAAAAAGACATAGTCGATAGAAATACGTAGCATCGATCCTTTTTTGCCCAATATGACCATAAATTAGTTTACATGAATGCATGTGAACATGGCTAGTATGAAGCTCGACTCAACTTTTTGGCATTGCCTATCTAATTGTACAACTATTAGGATAATCTAACAATTAACATTATGTTCTAGAGGTGATGTTATGTTGGATCTTTGCTTAATTTATGCCTATGATGACCCAGAGCCTCTAGGATAGAGTAGGCACATGTTTTGGGAAATTCTTTAGCTTTGGAGTGGTAGAATTGAAAGAATCATGGTAAAGAGACTTGGTTCAATATTCAAAGTCTTCTTTCATGTTCACATTTTTGCTTGCGAAGAATCCCGTTTTCACTAGTTTGTTGCTTGTTTTCACTTTCAAGTTTAAGCTATCTTGTCTCATGTGTAGATCGATCTATGTTCTATGCCTTTTTTATGAGGTTTTAGGTGGCATTGAGAAAAAGAGGCATTGTGGGTGAAGCTCATAACGAGTTTCAAAAAAGGAGATAGAACAAGTTCACAACCATGACAGTGAGACCAATCTTTAGGAAAGAGATAGGATGCAAGGAGTCATTACATGAATGGAAAGAAGGATGCACTATCATAGGGTGTTATAATAAAAATATAGGAAAAAAGGAAGGGGGAATGGGATGCGGAAAAACCAAATCAATACAAATATTAGAATGAGGAGAGCACCAAGAGCCAAGGCAAGAGGAAGGCTATTGTGGAAGATACAACATATAATGAAGCTATACATTATCGTGCATATGTCCACATCAACCCAAGGCCCTCATAATTTGCTTCACATGCACACTAGATGGGAAGGAGTATCTTCCATATGGCATATGGAGCCTATTCCCTTAATAGAAAGGGACAACCTCTTAGCTATCTCATCTACAACAATTAAAACCTCATCCCCTATTTTTAGGTACTTTTATTTTTTTTAATACATACAACTCTTTAATATTACCTATCTCAATAATGCATTCATGGGACCATCCAAGTAGGGGACTAGAATATCCCCCTTGTAATTCCCCCTTCAACCTAAGTTTTTCAAAAAAGAGAAGACACCTTTATCCGGGTGTGGTCTACCCCCTTGGCACTAATGGGTGTGGAAGATAATGTTTGCACTAATGGGTGTGGAATACCCCCCATTCTTTCAATTTTTTGGTCAGTATGCCTTGTGAATCTTGATGGTCAACTTTTTTGGTAATGATTCTTTTAAAGGGTGTGGACTACCCCCCTTAGGATTGGTTCACTTTTTTGGAGCCCTTTAAAATTAAAACCCTCGTTATGTTCTTTAATTCCTTTAGCCCCCCTTTTTTAGAGGTTTGTTCTTGTTCTTTGGTAAAGTGATAACATGCCACGGATACATGCATTACATTTTTACCCAAATTCAACTTCATTGTTCTAACAATTGGTTGGTTTGGATGGTGGCAGGTAAGTAGACCCTGACCTCAGAGCCTGAACTTCCTGACAAGTTTGACACTTTGTACCAGTTCTTTGCTCTATTTTGCAAACTCAATATAAAGGAGAATTCTATTTCCAATCCTTTTGCTTTTATTGCCAATTTTTTGGATTGCAATAGGTTCAAAAGTTACTTCAATTTAGTTTTACTTTTTAAAAAAAAATCAATCTATTACTTTTAATAATTATCCAAATGATTGAATTAATTGTAACGTTCATTTATTGATGGGATTATTAAATTGAAACACACACACACACTTGCATGCGCATTTCTATGGTTATGCACATGCACATGTGAACACACACACACACACACACACACACACACGTATGCACACACACACACATGCACACACATACGCACGTGCGTGCATGCACACATGCACACACACACGCATGCATGCATGTGTCCATGCTTATGCACATGCACATGCACATGCACATGCACACCCATGCTAGCACACAGGCACATGCATGCACATGCAGGCGCATGCTTGCACACAACACACACACACACGCACACACACACACACATGTGCGTGCACATGCACACACACTTAGTTTTTGTACTACATTTACATCTGATTGGGTATAGGAATGAGTGCTGATCTCCTTGAACCATGCGATAATTCTAGATTAACTATATCCCTTATCTTTCATGGGTACAAGAGGTTTTGGGAAAAGGTGTCTGGTCCCTTGTCCCCCTATGACTCTTCACTGTAAAACCAAGGTAAAGTCCATGTCCCATTATAGGTGGCATCCATAGTGTATGATTATGCCCCTCTATTTGTTGTCCTACTATGTGGTGGCCTCTTCAAAGGTATGTTGAAGGAAACCTACGGTTAGATTCGCACCCATGATCCTTGCAATGATACTTTGTTCTTCCACTAATATTGCTTTTCCATGCTTTACAAAAAAAAGGATGCATTGAAGTGTGAGTACCCATAAGGCTTTCTATTAAAGAACAAGTGCATAACTCGATTTTTGTGGGGAAAGCCTACTTCTTCCAGGGTTGCAACATATATGTCATTCCAAGTCTTTGGTTTGACACTTGCTTATCTTTTCCTCCTCTTGTGATTCCTCGACTTTCATTTCCATTTCCTCTATTAGAAATTCTCCAATAGTGGCCATGAAGCTCTTTGATAGCTCCATCTCTTTTGTTTATGGTAGCTTGAGTAGCCCTCCCATGGTTGAAGTTTGTAGAATTTAAAGCTGTCAATTCAGGTTATTCTTTGCATTACTTATGAATGGTCTCCTTTATGAAAGTGATACTTGTACTCTCTTGAGCAGTGGTACATATAGCTCATGGTAGGCAAAGAAATCTACTTAGTGATCCTTGCAATCCCCATGTCATGTATTATACCTAGCCTTCAAGGCACTTCTAGATGTTTTGCTATGAAGATAAAAGAAGTTAACTCATAAATAAACTACATGAGTGAGATTCTCTCTCCTATTTGAATTCTGTAGAGGTCCAAAAAGTAATTTCAGGTTGATCTTTGTGTCTCTTTATGTCTCACATGATCTCTTATCTAAAATAGCATTTACATGGTGGTATTCTTTGAGCTATGGTGCTTATGACTTTAGAAACACACATGCAGGTATATATTATCGTTGTATTCCCCTATTATTTAACTTCCTAGCCCTATTGTTGTGTCTCTTCATGTCTCACATGATCTCTTATCTAAAATAGCATTTGCATGGTGGTATTCTTTTGAGCTATGGTGCTTATGACTTTAGAAACACACAAGAAGGTATGTATTATCGTTGAATTCACCCTATAATTTAACTTCCTAGTATCTTTTTTTGTGTTGATTAGATGTCATAAAACTTGGATATTTTTCTCTAGAAAATATCCTATTATATTGATAGTTCTATCCATGTCCCTTCTTTTGAAACACATAATTACTGAGCTGGTCTAAAGAAGAAGGCTCTATGTGTATATATTTTATATACATGGTTTGAAGCTGATTTATATACATGGTTTGAAGCTGACACCCCCTATACCTTAGCATAAAAACAAGAGTTGATGGGTCTCTTTGAAGGAGTAACTCGCAGGTCTTGACTACTTGAAGCATGCCATGCTCCCTTTGCTTCATGGATTACAGTATATCATAAGTCTGGGTTGTCTATAGTTGCCATTTTTCATGGTGTGAACATGCAATTTTCTCATATATGCCTTGTATTGCAATCCTATGTTTTGATGAAGCTCCCCTCTCATACCTTCACAAGTCAGTATATGTACACATGTGATCTTATAAATGGTGTAAATGAGATTATTGCTGCTATAAATGAGATTATTCACATATAACTTACTAGATGGTAACCCCTTTACTTTTCTTAACTTGTAAAGAGTTTATGAGAGAAATTTCTACCCTTATCGCTCTACATTTTAAGGCATCTGTTGTGGAAAATGCAAGTGAAATTTTATTATTTGAGTACAAAATCATTATGGTAGATAATATTTCCTTATGATGATGCTTGGTCATGTTAGGTAGACCAAGAGTTCCAAACATGTCATTAAGACATGACCCTAATAACAAGGGGGAGGAGTGTTGACACACGTCTTCCCCTCATACGATATTCAAGCTCTAACTTTTATTGTTTGTGGGATGGTATCAAGTAGGATCTCCTCCCCTTCATCTTTATACGATGGACATTATTTGTTGGTTTTACCTCCTCTATGCATAGCATTGACCACCTTATACAAATAGATGATTCACTTACACTTGTATAGCAAGTCCTGACTTTGGAATATGCTTTTGGTGGATACCCGAAAGGTCATTGTTTCAATCTTATCACGATTCAATGTAGATATTTTCAAGTCGGTGCTGCCACCTACGGTGCAGGTGCTTTTTCTAGGACTTGACACACACACACACACACACAACGCATGCACGCGCATGCATGTACACACACATGCATATGCACGCGCATGCCCACACAGACACATGTGTGTGTGCATGCATGTGCATAGGCACACATGCACACATTCATGCACATGCTTAAACAAATACATAGACATTCCCATGCAAGCGCATATGCATGCATGCACACATGCACATCACACATCTATGTATATATGTATGCATGTATGTAATGTTTTATCACTTTATTCATGAATAGATATATGAGATCCTCAAACATATAAATCCCATTAAATAACATTGTGACTAGTGATGCCTATACTAAGCAATTACACATCTTCCCTTTGAGAAATTGTAGTACCTATAATAGGAAGATTTATTTGCATGCTTTGAAATAGTGAACGTGGGGACAAATGATTAAAGGTGGACCACTTCCAACCTGTTGGATACCTTTGAATTTGTGTCTTCCCTTTTGGATATTTGAGATGGAAATTCACATTTTGGCTACCTTTTTTGGCTTTCCTTTGCACTGAGATACTTCATATGCATGGGTTCCATAATGAATGATAAGGACCACCAAATATTAATAAATCAAAGATGGTGAATCAAGTGAGACAATGATTATGAAGCACTAGCTAGTGGCATACTTGAACCAAGTGAGACAATGAGTAGGATGCACCAAATCATTCATGATAAAAATGTCAAGTAGAAATTAAGAATCTATCTCCAAGAGTAAAGTCTCACAATATAGTCAACAAGAAGGATTAAAGTCTTTTCAGAGAGTAAACTCTTAATGAAGTTAAGGAGAATCCCTAAAGGTTGTGGGATAACAAATGAAGGCATGCAATAGAAATCTCAAGGGATTCATCACCCAAAGAAACATGGTATATTGAATCTTAGAGAAACCAACAAAAGTTGATAAATGGACTATTAGAGAAACCAAAAAATGGTAAATGGCGTCTTATAAGTATGGTAAATGGAACCTTAGAGAAACCAACAAAAGTACTCTAGGAGTCTATTCCTCTAAATTTCTGGATGCACTTGTAATGTCTCCATTGTTTTTCATACATACGTTGGAGCATAGTTGTTCCAAAATCCTCATTTGGATGACATAGTTCACTAGCACCATTAATCATCTACCATTGCTAGTGCTTGTACATTGGTGAATTCAAATGAACTATCCTTGCATTGGTACTTAACTAGATCATTACAACACTTAGCAAATGTAGCATCCTATGGATAATCTACTCAAACCACCTTATGGAAGTCATGCCATGACTCCAAGAAACTCTTCAAGATTCATGTTTCGCCACTCCAAACCAAGGAGTTTCCCAAGAGTATGCAATGGACTATGAGTCTTCTCCCATTTCTTTCTAAAGAAATTCCACATCTCCTTTTTTTTAAATTGCAGTGAAGGGACTGCTGGCATTTCTCTTGTCTTGATGCATTGGTTGATTCAAGCCATGACTTCTTGCTCTATTCTCTAAAAGTGAATCAATAGGTCTTCTAGTGGTTGGGGACTTAGAGTCCAAATCTCTCAATGAAATGATAATAAGAAATGATATCCTCATATCACTTCTATAATATTGCTCAATCCAAAAAGTATTATTTCTTAATCAATGATTGTGATGTGCAAAAGTGCATGCAAAATCTTGTTCTTATAGGCAATTGTTACATTGTGAATCCAACCCTTGAACTATAAATCATTTGAAGCGATTAAGGCAATCATACAAACTGGAAATTTTCATAAACATCATGTATAACTCCTTAAACCATGGCGCAATCTTGTAGAGACTTAAAAATTATTTGAAGCCATTAAGGCAATCATACAAACTTAAAAATTTCATGAACATCATGTATAATATCCTTAAACCATGGTGCATGCTTATGTCAATCTTTCAACACCACATTTAAGGCGTGAGTGTAGCACACTCATGTATACAAGTGTTGAAACTTTCTTTGTTATAGGCTACTAGCCTTTTTACAACTCTTTGCATTGTCCATGACAATTTGCACAACCTTATCTGGGCCCATCTCCCTTAGGGTTTTTGCCAAAATACTTACTATGTAAGCCCCATCATTTGTTTTATTTTTTGAATAAATGGACTTGTAAAGGGCATCAATGGACTTATAAAGGGCATCTTCTCTCAGTCATATAATCATCGCATTTAGCAACAAACATATTTTTTATATTTGTCCATCCATAAGAAATAATTGTGCTACAAGAGCTAAAAAATACTATGATTGATGTGATGTTTTTGCTCAAGATATGCTTTTTTTGCTATATTTGTCCATAAGGCATTATAATTAGGATGTTTAAAATCTACACCATATCATACGATGGAATTCCATGCATCTTGCATGTCTGCATGATCAACAGTATTGGATAACCAAAGTGCAAAATTGATTGACAAGAATGTATTGAGACATCACCAAGTCCTAGATCTAAATTACAAACTTAAAAAATTCATGAACATCATGTATAATCTCCTTAAACCATGGTTCATGCTTGTATCAATATTTCAACACCACATTTAAGGCGTGAAATGCATGTAAATGTTGAAACTTTCTTTCTAATTGGCTACTAGCCTTTTTACAGCTCTTTGCATTGTCCATGACAATTTGCACAACCTTGTCTGGGCCCATCTCCCTTATGGATTTTGCCAAAATACTTGCTATATAAGCCCCATAATTTCTTTTATTTTTTGAATTAATGGACTTATAAAGGGTGTTTGCTCTCAGTCATATAATCATCGCATTCAACAACAACCATCTTTTTATATTTGTCCATTCATAAGAAACAATTGCGCATCTTGTAGTATAAAAGAGCTAAGAAATACTATGATTGATGATATATTTTTGCTCAAAATATGCTTTGTCTGCTATATTGTCCACAAGGCATTATAATTATGATGTTTGAAATCTACACTAGACCATATGATGCAATTCCATGCATCTTGCATGCTTTGCCTGCTTTGTTGTTATATTAATCCACAAGGCATTATAATTAAGACGTTTGAAATCTACACCGGACCATACGATGCAATTCCATGCATCTTGCATGCCTATATTATCAACTTACTCAATGGGGATAACTAGAATGCAAAATCGATGAGACATCACCAAGTCCCAAATCTAAATTGAGACATCTCCAAGTCTTGTATCTTAATACTCTCTATAATTGATGGTTGCCACAAGCTTTGACGTCCATTCCTAGCACTACCTTTGGTTCTTTGTGATACATGCATTTCTTGATCCCCGAATCGAGATGTGCTTGCACCAATACTGTTGAAATGGGCTTGGGTAGCCTCACTACTTATGCGAGGTTGTATGATGGAAGCCTCACTACTTATGAGGCTTGAGTAGCCTCACTACTTATGCAAGGTTGTATGATTGAATCCTAAGATTGTGATGTAATGATGGGATATTGAGTCATCATGACTATCACTTGTGTCTTCCCAAATTGACCTTTTTTAGCTTTTCCATCCACCTGTAGTTTATTTACCTCGACCCCATACATGAAAATGCTTTACCTCAAACTCCCTAACGGTGACGCGATCACTGAAATGCACCTTCCAATGGGCTTGACAAAGCTCAAAGTATTTGACTCTATTGCAGAAAAGCAAAGGCAAAGAGGGGATGCCGTAGCTTCTTCTCATACTTTGTATACTCTTTGGAAGAAGAACTTTAGATATGTTAAAATCCCAAGGAGGCAAAAAATGTCAAAGTGCAATGTCTGTGATGATTTAAAGCGAGCGATTGAGAGTGCAACATGTCCAAATCAAAGGGAATTATACAAAAAAAACCAAAAATCTCATCATGACCTTATTCAACATTCCAGACAAAAATATGCATTTTGGAAGGAGCAAGCTATTTCGCATCCCGATGACTACATGTGCCTTATTGTAGATGGCATGGATCAGAATACAACAACATTGCCTCGTTTTGTTGCCACTCCACCTAAATTACAAGGAAAGCAATTTCTAAAGACACATCTATGTGGAGTGTTAGTGCATGGAATTAAGTTCTTTGCAGATATATGGATTTATTCCTTGCATCTACATGATAGCAATCAAGTTGTAACATCTATTATGAAGGCAATTCACAATGTACATGCAGAAAAAGGCCGCCTACCACCGACTTTGAGAATACAAGCTGATAATTGCTGGCGAGAAAATAAGAATGTACTCATGTTTGCATTCTGCTCCATGCTAGTTGCTCATCGAATCTTCAATGAGGTTGAATGTGGATTTTTGTATGTTGGGCATACACATGAGGATATCGATCAGGCTTTTAGCATAGTCTCAAGGGAGCTTAAATGCAAGGATGTGGAAACAATAGATGACTTGGTAAGAAGATGTGGCAGGCAAGTTGGTGGTCGTATGGAAAGTACAGTATGTGAGAGGTTCGAAAGAATGTATGATTGGAAGAGCTTCATTCTACCTTTCATACAAACGGGTGGTGATGCATTGGCAGGTCATACCAATCCACACTACTTTCGTTTTTTTTTTTAAGATGAAAAACCCGTAATGCAATGGCAACAGTATTCTCATGATACAAAATGGAAACCTGAAGAACCTTACAGTCTCTTAACTTCAATTCCCAGCAAGGAAAGGTATCCAACATGGGCTCCTATACAAGAATTCAATGAGAGGTCTAACTGTGAAATAGAAGGATTAAAAGCATTTATTACATACAAAGAGGAAATGCTCCGCAGATATCCTGATTCGAAGCCTACTTGGAGAGAACACACTACCACTGTAATTAACAAGACACGAAATTTAATAAAGGACCTTGAGAGAATGCGAGGCTCAAAGGATGTCAAGGAAGAATGCAATATGTTTTGGCCAAATGTTCATAACGGTTTGCGCCCAGCTCCAGTCTTTGAAAATGAATTTGTATCATTACTCCCACGTCCATATTGTGGACCAAAGAAGAGAGAGTTTATGCCACAAGTAGATATAGAGGTCAATTGTTTTGTTGTGGTTCGGCCATCGGATGATGAATATGAGAATGTGAAGTTTTGGGTTGCAAAAGTAGTTGATGTGCAAAGAGATGACCAAGGGAGAGCTACAACATTTACAGCGGTATGGTATGAGCCAAAGGGCAGGAAGGAGAATATGGATAACAACACATTGTATACTAATTGTATAATGAAGGAGTGGGTCCCAAATGATGAAGCGGTCTCTCAAGTTTTGACGGAGACAATCATAGTGTCTTGGCATTCAAGGGCAAAGAAATCAAAGAAGCGCATGGGATATGAGGTAGAAGGAAAAATAAAAATACCACAGCAAACTATTTTGGATATACACGAATTTTTAAGGATGCTCGCCATGGAGGAAGTAGAAGGAGACAGCACAAATGAAGAATGTCCATGATTAAAGCTTTGTATTGAAGTCCATTGAAGGATTTTATTTGGGTACTAGGCAAGAAGCCAATCCAAGACAATTATAATCAGAGTCATCACCTCATATGTCAAATGAGAGTCAAAATATGCACTGGATGTCACCCAAGGGTCAAGGCTTGCCAAGACAATAGGGAGTTAATGCAGATGGCACCTGGTAAGGGACTATCACATTGAGCAATAAGACAATGGGGAGTCAATGCACCCAAGGGGCAAGGCTTGGCAGGATAAACGTCACACGTGGCAAGCCTTGTCATCCATGGCAGCTCCATAGAGTCCTATCTGCCACATCACCGTATCTACCACGTGGCAAATCTTATCTGCCATGTCATCACCACCGATTGCCATGTCAACAACCTAGTCAGCAAGTGCCACATCACCACCAACAGTGCCACATCACTTGCTCTACCAGTAGCAACACGAGCATGGGCTATGTCTACAACTCCAACCATAAGCACACGATAGGATCCCAACACTCGACGATACGGATGACCATCGTGACACTGCTACATCCACAATGAGCTGCAAATCCCACGAGCAACGAGCTCAACTTTGATCAACTCAACAACTCAAACTCTCAACAGGAGCTGATACAAGTTTTTATAGCTATCCGAGATCCAGTCCGACTGTTGTAGGCAACAATAAGCTTCAAGATGTAATAGTCCTAGTCAAAAACGTTATGTGGTGGATCAGGCCACTAAGGAGTGCTGCTAGAGACAGTTACAACTGTCCCTACAGTTACAAAATGATTGTATACTTAGGTGGGCCTTAGAGCCATTGAAGCCTTAAAAATGGTAGCATGGGCTGATATTTGTAACTCTATATTAGAGAAAGGTTTTCCAAAAGACATGCGTTGCCATAGATATGTTCCTAAAAGCTTTTGCAAATGGGCTACACTTCCATAACTATGTTCCCCTCTTATTTTTTACCTTGCTTCTCATGTATGATTCACAAGCTTGTTGAGGTTCCTTCTCTGATTTGTAATGCCATGAATAGTATACAAGTCTACAACTCATTTGTTATTTCATATGCTCTCTCTTATCATCAAATAGTTTTTCACATTCTAGTAGAATCTTGGTTATACCCAATTTGAACTTGATTGCATTGTAAAGGCTACGCTTTGAAATGCAGTTATACGAGAAACTAAGACATGCTTAAAGTCCACATCCCAAATGCTATTGAAAGCTGATTGTGACACCTCCTTGTATTCTATAGTCATAGTCATATTGATCTCATGCATTATGTCCACTTGTTTGTCTAAAATGAGGAGTTGGCTTAACACTCTGATAGGATTTCTTCCAAGGCCCAAGCTGGAAGGTTTCTTTGTCTTTGAGTCTCCTAGCATGGCCTCCAAGGCTCTCAACTGTACTCTGTGGACTATCAGACACCAACTTAGAGAAGTGTGGGTTGGAAAAGATAGTGGGAGAAAGAAGATCTGCCCAACACATTGGTAATGGTGAATAGGAATGGCAGTGTGTACAAAGAGCAACCCCTTCTCTATAAAAATCTCCAAATTCCTTCTTCCTCTGTGGATGTGCAAGTCATGCAGTTAAAAACTGCCCACAGAGGAGAGCCAAAGCCAAACCCAAGGATCCTCCTGCACCTAAAAGATGGATCCCCAAGGTCCCACTACTCTTGAAAATACTTCTTAAGAAGGAAGGCCTTGCCAAAACCATACTCTCTCTTGACAAAGGCAAAGGGAAGCTAGATGACTCTCAGATAGAGTCAGTCTCATCAAAGGATTTTGAAGAGGACATCAATAGAGAGGATAAGATGACTCTTCCAAGATCAATGAGGGAAACTATGGAAAAGGATACTATGGTTCAAGAAAGACTTTTACTCAAGTGCAAAACAAGAGAAAGCTCTCTCAAGGAAAAAGTGCTACCCCCAAATCAATAGCGCCAATCCCAGGGCCAAAAAGGGGACCAAAAAGAATGTCAAGTAAACCAATAGCCATCCTCTCCCTCAATGTCAGAGGACTCACTGACCCAGGCACAAGAGAAGAGTTAGCTTATTGGGGCTGAGAACCAATAATCTTTCTCCTACTTTTCTTACACTACAAGAAGTCAAAGTCTCTCGACCCTCTCTAGAGAACAGACTTATAGCTATTGATAAGAAAAGAAAATGGTTCTTCACCCAGCATGAGGAGGGAAAGGGTGGAGTGGCAATTGCGATGCTCTCTAATTATTCCCATGGAATCCTAGGGGTTGAACTAGATACATTGAATAGATGGATTATGCTCAAATGCTCTCTATAGGGTCAGTCTTCCACTATGGTTTCATTGTATGCCCCTAATAGTATGCAGGACAAAAAGTTTAGTTGGGAATCACTACTACTTACAGGAAACAACTATTTTGTGGTGAGAGGTTTTAACATGGCCGAAAACTCCACTGACAGATGGATGGGTAAAGGAACAGTAATCAGAGGCAGTGAACTGACTCTTTGGGAGAATCTGAAAGAAGACCTAAGCCTTGTGGACATGGGGATGAAAGGTGCTTTCACTTGGTCCAATAGCCAAGTTGGAGCCAATAGAAGAGAGGCTAGATTGGATAGGATCTATGCTTCTCAAGAACTAGTAAGGCAGACTAGCTCTCTTTAGACTCAGGTCTTCTCTTTTCTTTTTCTCTCTGATCACAAGTCAATCCTTCTCAAATGTGATTTTGGCCCAGGACAAAAAACCACCTCATGGTTTAAGGCTGATCCTAAATTCTTTGACCTTAAAAGTGTCCAAGAAGGGGTTAAAGCAATTGGGTTGATGGCCTTCACTGAAAAATCAAGAATTTTGTGCAACAGATTGGATATACGGTTGGGGGATATATCCAACCTATTCCACAAGTCAAGAATTTTCTTGATTTGTGCAACAGGTTGGATTAAGCAACAAGTTGAGGGATATATCCAACCTGTTGCACAAATCAAGCAAAATCTTGACTTGTGGAATAGGTTGGGGGGTATATCAACCTGTTGCACAAATCAAGAAAATTCTTGACTTGTAGAACAAGTTGTATATATCCCCCATTGGGGGGTATATCAACCTGTTGCACAAATCAAGAAAGTTCTCAACTTGTAGAACAAGTTGTATATATCCCCCAACCTGTTGCTCAACAACAGGTTGGGGGATATATCCAATATGTTGTACAAATCAAGAAAATTATTGATTTGTGCAACAGGTTGGATATCCCCCAACCTGTTGCTCAACAGGTTGGCTTTGTACAAAACTACAGTATCATTGAATCCATATCATTTTTCTACTTTAGCAACCACCAGATATCCATGGTATGAATCCATGATATGGAATACATATTTCTTATCACATACTTCTTCGTTTCTTTTGATACACCATGCAGCATGAATGTAAGAAAATATGAATCGGTGTGCTTTAAGCCTATATGCTTATCCCTAATAAGTAGGATACTTTAACTAGGTAGACTTATAATTACTTAAAGTAAAGCCTTTGCAAAGGATCGTACCTAGTATTGGATATATCCAACCTATTGCACAAATCAAGAATTTTCTTGATTTGTGTAACAGATTGGATATACGGTTGGTTTGATAAACTTTAAACAATTAATACCAAAACATCTTAACCACCATAAATCTTAAACTTTAAACATTTAATTCCTAAACCCTAAACTCCTAAACAATAAATCCTAAACCCTAAACTTGAAACTTTAAATCCTAAACCCTAAATCCTAAATCCTAAACCCTAAACCCTAACCCTTAACCCTAACCCTAAATCCTAAACCCTAAACCTAAAATACAACCAAAATTTAATGAATTTTTTTTATTTGTGCAACGGGTTGGATATATCCCCCAACTTGTTGCTCAAGCAACAGGTTGGGGAATATATCCAACCCATTGCACAAATCAAGAATTTTCTTGATTTATGCAATAGATTGGATATACAGTGGGGGTGCACCCCCAACCTGTTGCTTGAGTAATAGGTTAGGGGATATATCCAACCTGTTCCACAAGTCAAGAATTTTCTTAATTTGTGCAACAGGTTGGATTGAGCAACAGGTTGGGGGATATATCCAACCTGTTGCACAAATCAAGAAAATTCCTTGATTTGTGCAACAAATTGGATATACCTTCCAACCTGTTGTAAGAGGTTGAGGGTGCACCATTAAACAAAGTTTAAGGCTTTTGCAAAGTATTACATATTGTAACAAAGATAAGCAAGTATGCTAAACCTCTTCCAGATTTTATGGTTTTAAATACCTACCTTACAAATACATTATCTAATTCTTCATTCTTCTACTAACAAGTATTATACACATGGAAGAAAAGCATATATGATAAAAGTACTTGTGTAAATTTTAATATTTTCTTATTTTTCAAATTAATTCAATTCTTTGATTGAATACCTTTTTAAAATTTAAAGGTTATTAGTATATAATATACATAATTATAAATCTTAATAATGTATAATATTAATAATTTATATATTTATTTAAATTTATATAATAATTACATTATATTTATATTAGTTTTTAAGTTAATAATGTATATTTTTATTAAAACTAAAATTTAATATCTAGTTAATAGTAGGAAGAATATTATAGAGATTTTTTATATCAAGAACTACCTTACAAGTACATTCACTAATTCTTCATTGTTTTAAGCATAAGTATTATATAAAGCACATATGCTAGAAGACTTCCCATTCAAAAATATTTTCATTGTTATATTTTTTTAACTAATGTATTTAAATATATTTATTCATATAATAATTATATAATATTTATATTAATTTATAGATTAATAATATATATTTTTAGCAAAATTATATTTTAATATTAGTTAATAAAAATTTATTATATTATGGAGCAAAAATATTATAAATGGATTTCTTATATTAATAAAGTGTCGTGAGAAGAGTTTTTGGAGAGATTTATGGTTAAATTTTCTTTTGAAGTTCTTGTGTACGCAATAGGTAGAGGTTTGAGTGGTTTTGATGTTAAGAGAGAAATTTGTAATAGATTTTTTTCTAATTTATTTTTTTTGAAAAATTATTGCGTGCCCAATAGGCTGAGAGAGTTTGAGGTTGAGAGAAATTTGTGACAATAGGTTGTGAGAGTTTAAGGTAAAGAGGGAAATTTGTGGGAAAATAGATTTAATGTAAAAGATGGTTTTTTGACGTTGTTGCATACGCAACAAGCTTTTGAGAAAAGAATTGGATTTGAAAAAAAAATCAAATTTATAAAAACTTGATTCTTAGAAGCTCTTGCATATGCAATAGGTTGGAAATGAACTCACCTCTTGCAACATTTTGAAAATTTTGAGAATCCTGCAACAGGTTGACAAGAGGAGAGAAGCATCGAGTGTGAAAGAATGAACTTTGAATGAAAGAGAGAATGAAGAACGTTCTACTTATAGTGAACCTAAAAGAACTAAAAAAACCCTTAAAAACTTAAAAAAACTGACTTTACCTAAAAGCTACCCATTTCCTATAAAACTTTACTTCTCCTCATTCTCTCTCACAACTTTCCTGGAGCTCCTCCACCACCTTCCCACCCAGGTACTCCCCCCCTCCCTCCCTTTCCCCTCTCCTCCCTCCCCTCCCTTCCCCTCTTCTCCCGCTTCCCATCCCCTCTCCTCCCTTCCCATCTCCTCCCGCTTCCCATCCCCTCTCCTCCCGTGTTACAGAAATTATATTTTTTGATATATCTTGCTTTGGATATTATTATTTTAGTCAAGTGTGACTATGGCAAAGTACTCCATAGGAGCACACCAGACGCGGCAAGGGTCCTGGTGGATACTTTGTGGGGACGTCTAACTAGCTTGTGTTTTGCCATGCTAGATGGTCGATATTGTGGGTGATTCCATGTTAATACTAATGTTGCTAGTGTTATTGGTGTTGTGCTTGATTATTGTGGTTTGAGCGCGGTTATGTTGGGATCGGTTGATTCAGTGATTCGTTCGATCGATTGTTAATAACTAATGTAATTGGTAGCTTGAGTACAGGTGATGGAACTCATAGCGAGGATTGGAGTTAGTGCGAGGGTACCGATCGAGGTGTCGCACAGCACATTACATATGGCCATGGGCCAATTATTATTGCAAGTTTGAGCAATATATTTTGTTGAGGACATGATTCATTTTGGGACCTAAGATGGCTATGTATAGCAAATCCCTCATTTTTGGATGAGAGGGATAATTTTGGCTCCTGGTGCTTTTATGAAATATCATAAATACTCTAGATGAGAAAGCGTGAGCCACTCATCTAGGGAGGGAGATCGTACCCAGTCTACTATCGTTCTCGTGGTGTGATTGTGCTCTTCTCTCTAATTGATTAAGGTGGTGAATTTGTGAGTTGAAAAGATTACCTTTTTGGTTTCAATGGTATCAGAGCATCGGTACGCTCCAAAGCTTGGGGAGAAGGAAGCTCCAAAAGGAAAGTGTAGTTTCTGAGAAGGGGGAGCTCTGCATTAAAATCTGAATGAGGCTCGAGGCTCATTTGAAGAGCTTAATGCCCACGGGCTATACGGTTTATCCAGTGGTACTTTGAACTATCAAAAGAATCGTTTAAAAAAAAAAGAAAGAACTATGCGACAAGGGCTTTTCTATGAGTGATCAGTCTACTTTGGAAAGAGAAGCCTGTCCGTAGATCTTCAGCCGCCATGAAAAATTTGAATTGCCATAGCCTTGCATTAAAACCCGCAGAGCCCATTCTCTAGTTCTCCACCCACGCAGATGCCTGCAATAGCCATCGTGCACCACCTCTGCAGCATGCAGACCTGCAATCGAGGGTAGACCCTCAGTCCTTCGCCCGTGCGCAGTCCCGTAGCTTTGCAGACTTTGATAGCACTGCTAGTTTTGGGAGAAGGAGCTGAGCAGCACTCTTTAGAGACCTTGTCTCTCTTCTGCTATGGGACCGCGTAAGCGGACATGCAATCATCAGCAGTATCTCGATTAGCGCACCATCTTGGGTTTTGAAGCCTCTAGCCCACTGAATTCGAGAGTGGTGCAGCCCTATAGTCTCACCATGGTAGCCATTTTTTTGTTTCTGCCTCTCCCATAGCATGTCACGCGAGATCCCAAGGCTTGTAAAAGAGACGAATTAAGTCAAAGGAAATCCCTTGACTTCAAACAAAGCAAACGCGCATTAAAAAGAAAAGAAAAGAGAGCAAGGCAAAATCTGAAGAAGCTCAAATCAAGAAGGTGAATTGGAACCACGAATCTGTGGGGGTTAAAGGTCACTGTGCCTTTACCCCGGTTATGTACAATACTCAAACACATATATAAATGAATGAAAAAGAAGATTAGGGTGTTCCAGATGCACCCACCAAAACTTGTGTGGCTCACTGTTTCTCTCTCTCCCTCTTCCGTTCTTGCTTCCGTTGAGAGCACTCTCAATTGGTATGAGAGGCCGGGTGATCTAGCCGAGCGTGCGTGAATGCTTGAAGCTCAGCAGCTCTGTGGGAGGAAGGAGAAGCTCTGTGGGAAGCTTTGTGGGTGACTTTACTTGCATCCGAGTGTGCAAAGACCTTGGACGAATCTTTGGAAAAGTCACTTTGGCTTTACGAAGTGGTTTTGAGAGCCCGTTAAGTGTTTTCAAAGAAAAAGTCGTTTTTTGAGCTTTTCCCTGTTCCATTCGATGACAGAGACTTCGTATTGACTTGTAGAGGCAACTATTGCTTGCTTTTGGTATCCACTTCACTTCAAGAGCTTGGAAACACCTTTATTCTTGAATCAGGGGTCATTTCATTGGATTTCTGACTCACTGTGTCAGTTCCTACGTTTTTCTGCCCGGGTGTTGGAACTCAAGTTTGGAGCAACCATTTGCAAATCTATCAGTTTCGGTGGACTCAGGAGGTCCTAAAATTTCTATGTTGCTCATCATTCGCACTCCGGTGGAGTTTACAAACAGCTCTGTTTCAAAAAAACGTTTTTCAGCCCGTGTGTTGGACCCAGTGATTGAGACCACGGTTTCCAAAACCGTCTGTCCCATTGCGTTCCGGACGCCCAAAAACCCCTACCTATCAGTTCTTGCGTGATTCAGTGGAGGATTTTCAGAGTTACAGATCTCTGTGTATTCGATTTCGTCTCTCTGTTATGCATTTTTCATTCTAAGGTTTTGAAACCTTAGATTTATGCCACATGGCAGTGGATAAGTGTTGACTCCCATTTCTCACTCATCGGTTGGGATTTTGGAGTTCTAGCAGAAGAGAGATATTTGCAGATTTTCTTGCTGAGTCTGATTATACAATGGCACCCATGTTTTGAGGCATCTCAGGTTCTATTTTCAGTAGCGGTCATTACCGTGGGACCATGATTTCTTGAGCATACCTTATGCAGATCACTCTGGTTGCAGTTTGAGCAATGTGTGCTTTGTGGTGTGCATTTGCTTGTAGTGGATGATTTATAGGCCATTTGGATGCATTGCGGTCCTTATTGGATGCGTTGATAGGCCCAAATTGCCTTGTGGGATGCTATTTTTATGGATGCTTTGCACATGGATGCTATTTTATGTTGAGGGACAGCTTTGACACATTGCAGGTGATGCACTGATAGTGCTATGCTCTCTTAGATGAGATATTATTAATGCATTTGCCAGTGGACGATGTTTATGCTTGAGTCATTGGCACTTATTGTCATTTTGGATTGCCATTGCAGTTGGCAGTTTCTTTTGGGCCAGATTTGCTCATATGGATGCATAGTATATGCACATGAGTCAGATGCTTTGAGACATGAGTTTCGGTGATATTTCACTCTATTATGGCATACACATTTGGGTGCACCTGGTATTTGGTGTGATTCTCTCTTATATGCACTAGCATTTGGGATTTTGTTTTATTTGCATTATGGCATCCTCTTCCATGTCTGAAAAGGAGTTTTTCAACATTAAAAAGTTTGATGGGACAAACTTTTCTTTGTGGAAAGAACAGATAAGGGATGTGCTTATTCAAAAGAAGCATATTAAACCCTTGGCAGGGATTGAAGCTAAGCCTGCAAATATGTCTGAGGATGATTGGAATGAGTTGGATGCATTAGCAAAGTCTACTATTAGACTTCATCTTGCAGAGTCAGTTTATTTCACAGTAGTAAATGAGCAAACTATGGAAGATTTGTGGAAGAAACTATGTGCCACTTATGAAAAGGAAAGTGCCTCTAATAAAGTTTACCTCATGAAGAGGTTGTTTGAGCTGCAGATGAAGGGGTCTCCATTGCTTCTCACTTGAATGAATTCAATATTATTTTCAGCCAGCTTCAGGCTCAGAAGATGAATTTTGATGCGGAGACTAAGGCAATATTTCTCTTATGTTCATTGCCATCCTCATGGGATACCTTCCGTACAGCTGTCAGTAACTCTGCACCTAGTGGAGTACTGAAATTTGATGATGTTGTGGGTAGCTTGTTGGCCGAGGAGATTAGACGGAAGTCTATGGATGGCAACAAGCAGGATGCAGCCTTAAATGTGCAAAGGGGCAGATCACAGTTCAGGGGGAAGTCCCAAGAAAGAGGGAAGTCTCGTAGCAAATCCAGGGCACGGAACATTGAGTGTTACCACTGTGGCAAGAAGGGCCATATGAAAAAGGATTGCTACAAGCTGAAAAGAGAGCAAAAGGATAAGAAAAAGAATGCAAATTGGGGTGCAAATCAAAAGGAAGAGAGTAAAAGGGAGGACAAAGGAAAAGTGAAGATCGAGGAGATCAATGCAATCACACATGATAGTGACAATGATGTTCTCTTCATGTCTAGTTTATCTGCAGAGTTGCTTACCACTTCAGATGATGCATATTCCCAGGATTGGATTTTGGATTCTGGTGCTTCATTCCATGTTACTCCCCATAGGGAATGGTTCTCCACTTATGACAGTGGAAAGACAGGTTGTGTGCATCTTGGAAATGACTATGCATGTGACATAGTGGGAGTAGGTGACATAAAGTTTTCTTTTGCAAATGGGTCTGCATTTATTTTGAAACATGTGAGACATGTGCCTAAGTTAACCAAGAGTCTTATTTCAGTGGGTCAGCTAGATGATGCTGGTTTTCACACCACTTTTGGCTTTCAGAGTTGGAAAATTCAAAAGGGCTCTATGCTTTTGGCCAGGGGTGCCAAGTGTGGGACTTTGTATCCCTTACATGTATCAGGGGTATTTGATCATGTTGTTGCAATAACCGAGTAGCCAAGCACTTCTTTGTGGCATTGCAGGTTGGGGCACATGAGCCAGAATGGAATGAAACTCTTATGCTATTTGGGTTATGTACCGCATTTGAGTTTCTCTGATTTTGAATTTTGTGAGCACTGTCTCTATGGGAAGCAGACTAAATCAGCCCATAAAAGAAGGGGAAAGAAAGAGTTTGAAAAGCTTGATTTGGTGCATTCAAACGTATGTGGTCCCATGCCTACACGGTCATTAGGCAGGGCTAAATACTATGTGACATTCATTGATGATGCAACCAGGAAAGTGTGGGCTTATGCTATAGCTCGGAAGAGTGATGTGTTCCAGGTATTTCAGAAATGGCTAGCCTTGGTTGAGAATCAGTCAGGTAGAACGCTTAAATGCCTATGGACTGATAATGGTGGAGAGTATCTCTCTCATGACTTTCATCATTTCTGTGATACACGTGGGATTAAGAGGGAGCTCACATCCCCTCGTACTCCAGAGCAAAATCCAGTTGCAGAAAAGATGAACCATACCATTCAAGAAAGGTTGCAATGCATGCTTTCCAATGCAAGTCTTTCTGGTGGTTTTTGGGCTGAGGCAATGAAGACTGCAGTGCATGTGATCAATAGATCACCTAGTAAGAGTTTGGATGGTGGTATTCCTGAAGAGGCATGGAGTGGCAAGAAGCCCTCTTACTCTCATTTGCGTATATTTGGGTGTGAGGCATATGCACATGTGCCAAAAGAGCTTCGAAGGAAGCTAGATCCTAAGTCTAGGAAATGCATCTTTCTGGGTTATGGTGAAAGTGGAGAGATGGGCTATCGTCTCTGGGATCCAGAAGCAAAGAAGATCATACACAGCCATGATGTAGTCTTCAATGAGAAGAAGATGCATAAGGCACCCATGAGGGATGTGGAAATAAGGAGAATCACTTTCCAAGATGTGAATGCACCCACATATGTTGATAGACAACAAGCTGTCCATGCACCAAATGTGCAAGAAATGGTACCACCAAGTACTCCCACAGGTATACAATCAAGGGTAGATGATGGATCATCTATTGGTGGAAATGATGAGCCAAATGTGGCTGATATGCAGGTGGGACATCAAGCTGAAATGCCCTTGAGAAGATCATCTAGAGTATCTAGACCGCCTAATAGGTTTGTTCTAGGGGTAGACTATGTGATGCTTACTGATTGCGGGGAGCCTTCTTGCTACAGAGAGGCTATGATGCGTGAGGATCAACGCAAGTGGGAGTATGCTATGCAATCAGAGATGAGTTCACTTATGAAGAATAAGTCTTGGGACTTGGTTTCTTTGCCACATGGAAAGAAAGCATTGCCATGTAAATGGGTCTACAAAATGAAGGTCACAAGTGATAATATGCCTAGGTACAAGGCCCGTTTGGTCGCGAAAGGGTTCAAGCAAGAGAAGGGTGTGGACTTTGATGAGATATTCTCTTCGGTTGTGAAGATGACCACACTTAGATGCATGCTTGGACTAGTGGCATCAGAGGATATGGAGCTTATGCAGATGGATGTCAAGACAGCTTTCTTGCATGGGGATTTGCATGAGGAAATTTACATGGTGCAGCCGAAAGGCTTTGAAGAAAGGGGCAAAGAGCATTTAGTTTGCAAGCTGAAGAAGAGTCTCTATGGTCTTAAGCAAGCACCTAGAGAATGGTATCAGAAGTTTGATGCTTTCATTCGGTCCCAGGGTTTTAGAAGGAGTGAAATTGATCACTGCCTCTACACTAAAAGAGCTAAGGATAATAGCCTGATAATCTTGGCATTATATGTGGATGATATGCTATTGGCTAGCAAGAATACTTATGAGCTAGATGCATTAAAGGCCAAGTTGCATGAGGCCTTTGATATGAAGGATTTGGGATTTGCAGGTCATATTCTTGGTATGCGCATCATGTGTGATCAAAGTAGGAAACTCCTTTGGCTTTCACAAAAAGAGTATGTTACAAAAGTATTGTAGCATTTCAATATGGAGGGGGGGAAGGCAGTGAGTACTCCATTGCCTCCATATGTGAAATTGAGTCATACAGATAGTCCCAAATCAGATGAGGAAAGCGCCATGATGGCCAAGGTTCCTTATGCATCAGCAGTTGGGAGTCTTATGTATGCTATGATAGCTACTAGACCAGACATTGCATTTGCAGTGGGAGTTGCTAGCCGGTATATGGCTAATCCAGGAAAGAGGCATTGGGAGGCAGTTAAGTGCATCATGAGGTACATGAAGGGTACCAAGGAGATGTGCATCTGCTTTGGTAGAGGAGACATGCATGTACTTGGGTACACAGATTCAGACTATGCAGGGCATGTGGGATAGTAGGAGATCCACTTCTAGTTATGTGTTCACCTTTGCAGGTGGTGCAGTGTCGTGGATGTCTCACGCACAGAAGTGCATTGCTTTGTCTACCACAGAGGCTGAGTATGTTGTAGCCACAGAGGGTTGCAAGGAGGCTATATGGCTTGATCGGCTAGTGGGAGATTTGGGGATTCATACAAGTGTACCGACATTGCATAGTGATTCCATGAGTGCTATTCAGCTAGCACGGAATCTGGTCTTCCATGCAAAGACCAAAGACATTGAGGTCAGGTACCATTTCATCAGGGAGGTACTTGAGGACAAGCGCATAGAGCTTGTCAAGGTTCATACAGATGATAACCCTGCAGATATGCTGACGAAGAGTCTACCTAGTCTGCGGTTTGAGTATTGTCGTGTATTGATGGGCATTGGATAGTATGCTCACTGGTTGTTCTCCCTTAAAGGCACATTGTCCTTTAAGTGGGAGGTTGTGGGGGTTAAAGGTCACTGTGCCTTTACCCCAGTTATGTACAATACCCAAACACATATATAAATGAATGAAAAAGAAGATTAGGGTGTTCTACACCCACCAGAACTTGTGTGGCTCTTTGTTTCTCTCTCTCCCTCTTCCGTTCTTGCTTCCGTTGAGAGCACTCTCTGAATCACCCAGCAATCAATTGGAGATCCGAGCACAAAGGCGACTTCAAGCGACATCATCGGTGACATATTTCCCACTCTAGTCCTTTCTACCTCCGATCAGAGAGTGAGATAAGTGATTTCTTTGCTTTATATTTCATACACTTAGTATCTTCCGCCATCCATTGTCTTACCATACACTTTAATCACATCTTTATTTCATCCGCTTAATTCTCATACGCTTAATATCTTTATTTTTCCTCCATTCCGCTTTATTTGTATTTATCACATTATCATGGCACATCAACCACAATCACCTATGCTCCAAGAGTAGTTAGATGCACTTCAGGCACAGTTGGCCGATGAGCGTGAGCATAGGGAGAGATTGGAAAAGAAAATCAATGGTAAGAAAAGGAAAAGGCATTCATCTGACAATGAGTCATCCGATGATGAGTCTGATGATGATACTATTATCAGGACAGTCAAACCCACACTGATAGCACAAAATTCGAGGAAGAAGAGTAAGATAAATAGAAAAGCTTTCTCATTTCAAAATTTTGATGGAAAGAAAGAAGCACACATTATCTTCTCTTGGATCAATCAACTAGATGATTATTTTTTAGGGGAGAAATTCTCTGAAAAAGATAAGATTAAATGTGCTGCAAATCATTTAGTAGAGAGTGCTGCACTTTGGTGGAACATCACTAAGCACAATAAAAGGTGACCAAAATCTTGGAAGTCTTTTCAAAAGCTCATCAAGAAATATTTCCTTCCCTCATCAAAAGCTAGACAACAATGGAATACTTTCAGGCAGTTCGATAAGGAAACGATCTCCACATATACTGATAGATTTTGGCAAACATTGATCCAATTACAATCCTTAGAGAAAGTTAGTGAGTGAGATCAACGAAGGAAGTATGTGGCAGGTCTAAAGTCTAAGTTGAGAGCCGAGATTAACATGTTTCATCCTCGCTTACTGAGCTCTGCAATTTCTCTTGCAATGAATTGTGAGAGAAAGAATGGGATCCTAAAAGAAGGGAAAGATTTAGAACGACATGTACCCTTCCATAAGAAAAAGAGATTTGATAAAAAGCCCTTCTTTAAATCTAAAAATGGTTTTGTACCACAGAAGACAGATTCTTCCTTGAAGCCGAACGGTGGGACTTTTTCGAAGAAAGAAATAAGGTGTTTCAAATGCAATAAGCTAGGACACATAGCCACTAAGTGTCCTGAAAGAAAGAAGACCCCAACGGCAAAAGTGCACATGATTGATGATGAAGTATCCAAGCAAGAGGGAGGTAAGTATAATTGTCATGCTCTTCTAAAGATGAAAGGTTTCATTAATGGCAAAGAGGTTGTTATTTTGCATGATGATGGTAGTACACATGATTTCATTTCGGAAAGAACCTTAGCAAAGCCAAACCTAGAGTCTTTCCCATCTAACTATAAGGTCAAAGCTGCTTTTACCAAAACCAAGTACAATTGTACTAGAGAAGTCAAGAATCTTGAAATCTCAATCAGACCTTACAAGGATACACGAGACTTTCTAGTGGCACCCTTACAGGAGTGGAGATCATCTTAGGAATGTCATGGAGGCATCAATACAATCCTAAGATAGATTATGATTCACATCAGATGTGGATTGAGAAGGATAGACAAGAAATATGTCTAAAAAGCTCAATGAAACCTGAGATCTCAGTCCTTTACTCAACCACACACAAGCCAAAAGAGCAATGAGAAAACATATCTGATTTTGGTGAATACGGTAACGGCTATTCAGCCAAACACTAAGCCTACACACCAAAAATTTCTTTCTCAATTTTCTAATTGTTTCTTAGAGGATTTACCGCCTAGACTACCATGTTCTCGATCTGAAGATCATAGGATAGAAATCCTACCGAGCAATACTCCACCTTGCAAAGCTCCTTATAGAGTCAATCAACTAGAACAAAAGGAAATTCAAAAGCAAGTGGAGGAACTAATAGAGAGGATTGATAAGACCTAGCAGTCCTCCTTATGCAGCTCCTGTCTTATTAGTCAAAAAGAAAAATGGAACCTACCGAATGTGCATAGACTATTGTGCACTGAACAAAATCACAATGAAGAACAAATATCCAATCCCTAGGATTGATGATCTTTTGGACAAATTGAAAGGGGCCGAGGTCGTTAGTAAGATAGATCTCAGATCCGCAAGTTCATATGGTAGAAGAGGATATATACAAGACTTCTTTTAGAACTCAAACAAGACATTATGAGTTCTTAGTTATGCCTTTTGGGCTAACTAATGCTCTAGCTACTTTTAGTAGAATGAGGAACCGAATCTTTCTTAAACACCAAAATTGTGTGGTATTATTTTTTGATGATATTGTAGTGTTTAGCAAAGATGTTGAGAGCATAAAGAACATGTGAAGCTAGTCTTTTCACTCTTGAAAGGAAACCAATTGTACATAAATCCTGAAAAAAGTAGTTTCTTTCAAGATCAGATAGAGTATTTGGGTCACATGGTATTCGTCGATGGGATTCAAGTAGATCCAAAGAAGATTGAGTGCATAATCACATGGCCTAAACCCCGAGATATACATGAATTAAGATCATTCTTGGGATTGTGTAGCTTTTATAGAAAGTTTGTCAAAATTGTCGCATACATTGCACATCCATTGATAGACCTTCTTAGAAAAGCTAGGCATTTCTTATGGACTGAGCATCAAGATAAATCTTTTACATCTTTGAAAGAAGCTCTCACACAAGCTCCTGTGTTGCAATTACCTAATTTCTCTAGACCATTCTTTGTAGTTGTAACCAATGCTAGTGGATATGGAATTGGAGCCGTACTTATGCAAGATGGACATCCACATGAGAGCCAAAAATTAAAACCAGCGGAATGCAATTATAGTACATATGATAAGGAATTAACCGATGTTGTGCATGCCTTATGAATGTGGAAACATTATTTGATGGGATCTGAGTTTCTTATCAAAACTAATCAACAAAGTATCAAGCATTTGTTAACTCAGCCACTAATATCCAATAGACACATCAAGTGGGCATCATTTATACAAAGTTTTCAGCCCATGATTCAGTATCAACCTGGAAAGGA
This sequence comes from Dipteris shenzhenensis, assembly GCF_047967505.1. Taxonomy (NCBI): domain Eukaryota; kingdom Viridiplantae; phylum Streptophyta; class Polypodiopsida; order Gleicheniales; family Dipteridaceae; genus Dipteris; species Dipteris shenzhenensis. Next base: position 17,157,223 of record NC_141597.1, read on the forward strand.
AAATGTAGTTGCTGACGCTCTTAGCAAAAAGCCAAGTATTAATCACATCACTGCTATAGAAACCTAGCCTTTTGAAGGTATGAAGGATTCTTATCAAGGGGACCCAGACTTTTCTAATATATGGAACAAATTAGAGAATAACAATTGGAATCCTATGTTGGACTATTCATGCACTAATGGATACCTCTTTTATCAAAAGAAATTATGCATCACTCGACCCTTTAGACAACAAATTGTAATGGAGGAAATGCACCAACCACCATATATGGGACATAGGGGAGTGACTGCGACTTTACAAGTGATAGCAAGAGAATTTCATTGGCCTACTATAAGAAAAGTTGTGGCTAAGTTTGTAGCCGAATGCATCACTTGTCAAAAGATCAAGAGTTACAAAGGAAAGACCCTAGGATTGCTTATGCCTTTGCCTATTCCTACGCAACCTTGGGAACAAATATCTATGGATTTCATAATAGGTTTTCCTACTACAGTGAACCAAAATGATATGATTTGGACGATAATAGATCGCTTTAGTAAGCAAGCTTATTTCATCCCATGCAAGAAGACTTTAACAGCTCAGCAAGCTGCACATGTATTCATCAAGCATATCTTTGTTCATCATGGCTTGCCAAAGACTATAGTGTCTGATCGAGATTCGAAGTTTTGCAATAATTTCTGGACTGCATTATTTCATAATGTAGGCACTAAGTTAGACTTCTCATCAGCTTTTTTATCCAGAATCGAATGGACAAACTGAGGTTACAAATAGTACTATTCTGGATATGATAAAAGCTTATGCAAGAAGTCAACCAAAGACTTAGAACAAATACATTCATCTCTTATAGTTTCCTTATAATAATACTCCTCATTCTACAATTGGAAGAGCACCCTTTGAGATTATCTATGGGAAGGTTTTACCTATTCCTATCACACGATTGACCCATAGAGTGGAAGCTGCAGATGCATTTACCCATGACTATCAAAATATTCTCAAAGAGGTTCGAGAAGCCATTGCAATCGCTCAAGAGAAGTACACTAAACAAGCTAATAAGAAATGGAAACACATGCCTTTAAAGAAGGCGATTATGTACTTCTTTGGATTAAGAAAAGAAGGTTGAAGAGTGTTGAGAAATGGCCAGTAATCAAGATGTCCCCACGTTTTTATGGACCATTCAAGGTGATTCAGAAAATCAATGATCTAGCTTATAGGCTTGAATTACCTGATAATTGGAAAATAGATAATGCTTTCCATATCAGCCTCTTAAAGCCCTTCAAAGGACCTTTACTTATTCATCACGTCTATGAAGAGGCTCCATTGATTGTTGACGAAGAAGAAATTCTAGAGCCTGAATGCATTATTGATCATCAACAAACCTTGACCTAAAAAGGAAATGTCTATATTAAATACTTGCTCAAATTTAAGAATCATCCAAGAGATGATGCTCAGTGGATGCCTGAGCGGTTCTTTCGAACTTTTCCACACCTCATTAGTTCCTATAATCAAACATGCAACTGAGGTCAGTTGCAATCCAAGCAAGAGTGATGTTACAGAAATTATATTTTTTGATATATCTTGCTTTGGATATTATTATTTTAGTCAAGTGTGACTATGGCAAAGTACTCCATAGGAGTGCACCGGACGCGGCGGGGGTCCTAGTGGATACTTTGTGTGGTTAGTTGAGGACGCCTGACTAGCTTGTGTTTTGCCATGCTAGATGGTTGGTATGGTGGGTGATTCCATGTTAATATTGATGTCGCTAGTGTTATTGGTGTTGTGCTTGATTATTGTTCTTTGAGCGCGGTCATGTTGGGATCAGTTGATTCGATGATTCATTCAATCGATTGTTAATAACTAATGTAATTGGTGGCTTGAGTACAGGTGATGGAACTCATAGCGAGGATTGGAGTTAGTGCGAGGGTACTGTGATGCCAAAAATTGATATTTTTAATTTGGCATTGGTATTTTTTTTCTCTATGTTTGATAAAAGTTTGAGTATCAAGTGATAGCCTAGCGGCTCTCACTTATTTCTAATTTCTATGATATTGTATGGGATTGAGAGGATGAGTGGAATGGCTCATTGTAAATACCATAGGTATGAATTATAAATGCCTTGGTATGGGGTGAGAGTTATTTGTGTATGGGATATTATTATGGAGTTTTTAGAAAATAGGAAGAGTGAGTCATATAAAGAGGTGGACTCATGTCCATGTGTTCCAATAATATAAGAGAGGCCACATGCCAAGCGCATGGAAGGCATGTGGAGGAGTGTGAAGTCAAGAGGAATCCTTCTAGAATTCCTATGTGGAATAAGGAGGATGTGGACATGTGGAAAAGAGAGGGTCCCTATGGGCTCCATGTGGGGAGACTCTTGACTTTCTCAATATTTTAAGAGTCTTGAGCATCTTGTGATGGGACACATGGCAAGAGTAGCCAAAAAGGACATGGATGGTGACATACATGCTTATATGATTGATGGGGAAAGGAATCTACAGGCAACAATTGTAAATGGGTGAAGGAGGTGATAAAATCTCTATAAAAGGAGCCCTCCTCTCCCTTGTTCATCAATCTCTTCCACCATTAGGCCTCATGTTGTTGTAGCTCTAGTCTCCTCAAGCCTCCTCCATGAGCCTTCTCTCCCTCTTGTAGATATTCTCTTATGTAGACTCTCGAGTACATCTCTCTCTAGTCCATTTTCTCTCTATGAGTAGTCTTGGAGCTTTCACTCCCTCTTGTATGTATGAAACCTCTTCTTCTCCCTTGTGTTTGTAGTGTTGGAGTGGATTCTCACTCTATTGGTAATAAAGGTCACTTCAGGTTCCCTCTCTCTTGAGTGTCTCTTCCCTTTTCTTTCTTAAAAGTTCTTTCTATTCGGCCGCTCATTCTGCACACATGGTCCATCTGTTTCCCGAGCCACCATGAAAACTTCTTCCCCTCTTCTAGGCAAAATCTATGAGGGATGGATTGTTGATGAAGGTGGGGTCTTGAAGGAGCATCCTACTCAGACGAAATTAGCATGGGTGGAGGGTAGTTTTCATTTTAGTTTGACCCCTTGTTAGTGTTTTGCTCATAACTTTCTACTCGGTAGTTGGATTTTAATGAAATTTATATCAACGCAAAGCTCTCTTTAAGGCACATGTTCCTATGTTATCAAATCTTGAATCAAATACTGCTGCAAAAAGTTATCAGTCTCTCTATCTAATAGTCTGTTTTCATGATAGTTTTTACCCCCGTCTAGTAAACTGTCCATAACTTTTTGGCCGCTTCTCTGTTTCTTACGAAACATATATCAACGCAAAGTCTCTTTAATATTCCTATCTCTATGTGCTTAGATCTTGAATTAAATATTGCTGCAAAATGTTATGAGTCTCTGTGTTTGATAGTCTGTTTTAATGATAGTTTTTACTCCCTTTCAATAAACTGCCCATATCTCTTCAACCGTCTATCTATTTTCAATGAAACTTATATCACCGTGAAGCCCATCTTAAGGTGCATCTCTTTATGTGTTTGAATCTTTGATATCATGTCTCTACTGAAAGTTATAGGCCTCTGTATGTAATGATAGTTTGTAGAGTGTTTTGAGCTAAGTGTAAAGGTGTCTATGAAGGAGGTGCAATGTTTCCTCGGAATCTACCCATCCGACCCAATTAGCCCCTTCAAACTCCTCGATATATATCAGTTCATGTCATGTTGAGCTGCAAGATCTTCTTTCAACAACGTATCGCTCTTCTCTTTGGCACAAACCGGCTCACTGAGATTATGGCCTCTGCTGATCCTTTCCTTCTCCCTATGCTTGATGACAGCATCACTTGGAATGTTACCATCTTCATTCTCATCTAAGGGAGAAAAGTATGGTGTGGTATCTTGGCATAAAATCTTCCTTTTAATGTCCCATTTCAATGATAAATATCTTTGTCAGTCAGTTCAAAAGCAGTAGGAAGTGAAGAGGTGTGTGAAGTTTATTACCCCCAACTTCATGTCACATCTTTTGATGGAGACGCCGGGTACATTTGGTATTGGATTCATCCCACCTTACTAAATGGTCTCGGGTGTACTTGATTGCATGTTATGCCTAGTATAGGCATGTGTTTCTGATGAGATAAAGAAAATGCCTGGAAGAACTCTGTTAGAAGAGATTGCAGCCCATTTAAGAGAACTTGAAGATTGTGAAGGTGATGCTCAAGCTATTCACACAGTCACCATGATCATATTCTTTATGTTTGCACTGTTGAATATGTTGGTGAAGCGACAATGCCAGCAGTAGGCACAATGATAGATTGGGGATTGTTCCATGCACTGGTAGTTTGGTGTGAAGAAGAGTTGAGTCTTTGGGTAGTTTTCGACTTTAACAGTGGAGTGGTGATTCTTAATGCTTTCAACTTCTTTTGCTATGAAAATGATGAAGAGTACAATATCTTGAAGCTTTTATGTGCACTTCCTATTGTGCGAAGGGTGATTCTAGAATGCATGTATACACAATGTTTTCATGGTGCTGGTTGGTCACTTATTTTTGAAGATTTTGTTGAGGATCACATTGTGGAGGGTTTTCAACAAGTGGTTATGCATAATAAGTTGGTCTTGGTATACTAAGGCTCTGTGGGATGTTGTTTGGATCTTTTTTGGGATATTATTTGGATCTTGGTGTTTCCTTTTTGTGTTTCATCATGGTGAAGATTCCAATGTTTTGAGGGGCCCAAGGGAAAGACCCAGAGTCTTATCTTCAGGATTTTGTTCAAGGATGCCGACTTTCTGGATGGTCCATGAAGGATCGGGCGGAGATTTTGCCTGATTTTCTTGAAGATGTAGCCTTGAGTTGGCATAGACCTTGCTAGACTCTACCAAGGAGGACTAGGACCAAGTGGTGGCAGCAATGAAGCAGAGATTTGGGGCAATGGAGTTGCCAAATGCTTTGATGTTGCAGTTAGACCGGTTCTATTAAGGAGAGGGTGAGTTGGTCTCTGCGTTGGCAATCCAATATGAAACTTTATGGACAAAGTATGAAAGGGCACCTTTGCGAGCTGTGGCATCTACATCATCGGCCCCTCAAAGTCTCTCAAGGATGGAGCACTTAAAGATGAGCAAATTTGTTATGGTTTTGGAGCCTCGTCTTCACTCAAAAGTAATGAGTAAAGATCCAACAACATACGTGGAGGCACTTCGCATTGCGACCAAGAAAGAAGCTTCTCTAAAGATCGAATCCTCTTTTGTGTCTTCAACAGCTTCAACTTCTAAGGTGGAGGTAATGGGCACTCCTCAGGTACCAAAGTCCTCTGAGTTAGATCATAATATCTCCCAATTGATGGCAGAGTTTGCTGATTTGAAATTGCATTTGGTTAATGCACGACAACCTAGAGCACCAAAGAGTGAAGATAGGCCTCGAGATAAGAGTGGGGTCACTTGCTACGAATGTAATGAAAAAGGTCACTATCGCCCTGAGTGTCCTAGATTGAGAAAGAAAGAAGAAAAACAAGTATCCTTGTTAGAAGCTTCTTCAGGGGATAGGAAAGAGAGGTAATGATGGCTAAACGGGGGCGTGGTAAAGCAAAAGAAGAAGAAGAAAGCAAGGAAGAAGTAGATGAGGAACATCCGAGAGAGGAACACCGTAGTAAGAAAAAGAAGGCATCTAGAAGGAGCATTAGCTAGTCAGACTTTCCTTTAGGACAAGGAATTGGAAGCTATGACTTGTTGTCCAACCTTAAAGAAAAGGAAGCTCATATCACCTTTGGTCAATTACTTGCTTTGTCTCCAAAACTACGGGAGGAATGGGGAAAGCTAGCAAGCACAAGAGTGTCAAAGAAGAAAAAGAAAAGTGCCATTCTTGTTGTTCAAAAGGTAGATATAGATGTTGGAGATGATGTACCTATGGTTGATGTGATCATTGATGGTCAAGTGATTTCTAATGTGTACATTGATGGAGGTGCATCGATTAATGTCATGAGTGAGAAGACCATGATAGATGCTGATTTAAAATACTCTAGTACTACCTCTCCTTATCACATCAAATTGGCTGACAACACTAGGGTTAAGACCTTGGGAGTTGTGAAGAATCTAGAAGTGGATGTATGTGGAATTTCTGTGCCGACTACTTTTCAGGTGATCCCTACCAAGCCAGATGCACGTGCCTATCCATTGATTTTGGGAAGGCCTTGGCTATGCAAGGTGAAGGCTATTCAAAAGTGGGATACTAGAGAATTGATTTTGTAGGGAAATGATAAGAAGGTGCGCTACAACAACAGAAGCCACAAAAAGGAAGTTGTCAAGGAGGAGTCTTCAACATCAGAGAGTTCAAACTCTAACTTAACCGATGAAGAAGAAGAGACAGGGTGTAGCTCCGAGGAGTCCAACTCAGAGGGTGAGATGGAAGAAGTGGCCTTTGGTCTTTGTCTTGGTGCTAATCGAGATGAGTCAAGAAGGAACAAGGTGGTGGTACAAGAAGATCCTGTAGAGACACTTCATGTGGAGGATGTGGAGCACACTAAATGACGCCAACGCAATGAAGAGCTTCTTGGTGATTCTCTATCAGGTAGTAAGAAGCTCCAATACTTAGATATGTTAGATGATTTTCCATGTCTCTTTGCAACAAGCTATTCACAGGTTTGACCAGTCTCTCTTGTGGAGCACAAGATTGAGTTGAAGCCAGAAAGCAAGCCAATTGTGCAACGCTTAAGGCAATTGGGGGTGATCCAAGCTGAGGCACTAAAGAAAGAGGTAACACAACTACTTGAGGCGGGATTCATCTTTCCTGTTGATGATTCAGAATGGACATCTCCTATAGTTGTCACACCAAAGAAAGGAAATAAGTGGCAGGTTTGTGTGGACTTTCGTCCTTTGAATGCATGCACTAAGAGGGATCACTTTCCTATGCCATTCCAAGATGAAATACTAGACCAAGTAGCAGGGCATGAGATGTATTCTATATGTGATGTGTATTCTGGGTACTTTGAAATTCGTATTCGAGAGGAAGATCAAAAGAAAACATCATTTATCACACCTTGGGGAGTTTTTGCTTACAGAGTGATGCCTTTTGGGTTGACCAATGCACCAGCTACATTTCAAAGGTTCATGAGTCAAGTCCTGGAGCCTTACTTGGGAAAGTTCATAAGGGTGTTTTTGGATGATTTTTGCATTTATTCTCGGCGCACATGGAGAAGTTAAAGATGGCCTTAGCTAGGATTGATGAAGCAAAAGGGTGTCTAAATCCTAGCAAGTGTCATTTAGCTCAAATAAAAGTAGTCTTGTTGGGGCATATTGTGTCTGAAGAAGGCATAGGATCCTGACAAGGTTCAAGCAATCATGGCATTGCCAAGTCCTGAGAGTGTCACTGGTGTTTGCAAAATTCTAGGAAAGAGCAAGTATTATCAATGCTTTTGTGATGATTTCATAGAGATAGTGCATCCCATGAACTTGTTGACAAGAAAAGGAGTTTCTTTCCAATGGGGTGTGGAGCAACAAGAATCTTTCCAGCAACTTAAGGAGGCCATGAGTAAGGGCCCAATATTGAAGCCCCCTGATTGGTCTCAAGACTTTTATGTAAATCCAAGTGTATCTTTGCATTCACTTGGTGCTGTATTGCAACAAAAAGGAGAGGTAGGTAGAATGCAACCCATTTATTATGCCAGTCGACAGCTTACAGATGTGGAAACAAGTATAAAGAAATGGAGCAGCAAGCTCTGTCTTTGGTGTTTTTAGTCAGAAAATTTTGCTCCTATTTATTACCTCGACCATTTTTCTTCCTTACCTCTCAATCTGTATTAGCATATCTAGTTCACAAGCCTAATCCTGGGGGAATATTTGCAAAATGGTTGTCAGAGCTTCAAGAGTTTGTCAGTGAAAATACCACTAGGTCCACTATGGCAGATTTGCTCACAGGACGGGAGGATCTAGGAGAAGAAAAGAAATGTAAGGAGAACATTAAAGATGAAAGAGATATACCACCAACAGCTTTTGTTTTGTATTTTGATGGGGCTTTTAGTCCTGCATGCCAACAAGGAGCCGGGGGGATGGTCTTGATGAATTCTAAAGGTCAAGAAGTATGGGCAAGAGGACAAGAGCTTCCAGGTATCACAACTAACAATGCAGTTGAGTATAATGCTTTGATTCTTGGTCTGCTGGAGGGTTGTCTTCAAAGTCAAGTTAAAGAATTGGAAGTAAGAGGAGATTCTCAGCTTATTATAAAGCAAATGCAAGGGCATTACAAGACAAGAAGTCCTCATTTGAAGGAGCTTAATCAAAAGGCTATGGCACTATGTAGTCAATTTGATTTTTGCAAGTTTGTTCATATAAATAGAAAAAAAATCAAAGGGCAGATGAGTTAGCTACTCAAGCCATTGTAATCCAAGACCGGGGGGTGGTTTCTTTGGTAGACACTGGATGGCCAGAACTGCAAGATGTTCAGCAATATGTGGAAGAAGTCATATTTCCTCGAGGGTTAACTCCATAACAGAATCAGCGATTGGTAAGAAAGGCTTGTCCCTATACTATTGTTGATGAAATTCTTTATAAATTAGGAAAAGACAAGGTGCTCCATCGGGTGGTTCATCCCATGGAGACTAGGAGAATCCTAGAAATGTGTCATGAATGCTCTGGTCATTTTGCTTCAACAAGCATAGCTAGGAGAATTCTTAATGCAGGTTACTTTTGGCCACACCTCCATAAGGATGTATATGAATGGTGTCGAAGTTGTAAAGTATGCCAAAAGTTTGGAAGGAGACAGTTGATTCCTAGGCCCTTAAATCCTATTCCAACATATGGACTATTTGAGAGGTGGGGGTTGGACTTTGTGGGACTACTGCACCATAAATAGATGCTCATTTCTGTCATCACCTATCTACTAGAAGATGCATAATTCCCTTGCTACAATTTTCCATTCATGATGTCATTCTACTTTTTATAGTAGTCTTTAGCCATATGACCCATTTTACCACAGTAGTAGCATTCAACATTGCTGTTTGCATTCTAGCCTCTGCCATCCACCACGACCTCTTTGGCTCCCCCTGCCTCTAGAGTTACCACGTCTTCCTCCATGGGACTCGTTTTCTTGAGTTTGCTGCATATTGTGATTTCTACCACTGCCTCCAGATCAGCCTGCTCTACCTGCCTCTACCTCTTCCGGCATTTGAGTAGAAGACAATTTCTTTTGAAGTTCCTCCTGAAGAAGATGCACCACCATTTCTCTGCTCTTCAAAAATTAGAAGACCAAACAACTCCTCAAAATCAAGAAATTTTTCACGAACAGCAATGGATGTCCGGAACTGTGCATAATCCTTTCCTAGACCATTCAAGGTCACAGAAACTAAATCATCATCTTCGACTGGTGACCCAATGGAAGCAAGTGCATCTGCAATTTTCTTCACCTTCATGTGGTAGTCATTGATGCTCATATTTTCTCTCTGCACATTGTGCAACTCGTGCTTGAGCTGCATTTTCCTGGCTTGCGTATTTGTGCTGTACATTTTTGCCAAAGTATCCCATGCCTCCTTTGGCGTATATGCACAATCATAGAATCTAAAATACTGATAGATAGCCAATACATAACTTTTCTAGCTCTCTCATGCCATCCTTTAAATGCCTGCATTTCCTGTTGATTGGGAACATTAGGAAGAACTGGTTCTTCTTTATTTCCTGTAATGAACTCCCAAAAGCCTTTTCCCATAAGGAAATTCATCATTCTAAACTTCCATGCTTGGAAGTTGTTCTTGTCAAGCTTTTCAGTGACAATCTGTGAAAGAGAATCAGACGCCATTACAAAACACTGCAAAATATTCTATCACTACAAAAAACACAGCTTCTGCCTCACAAGGGCAAATCTGCAAAACTGATGAAAGTGGTATTTGACCACACAGTCACTTCCTAGTGACGATTTTGCATCAACAGGCATTAAGGATGATTCTGTAACTCCCAATATCTCTGTGCACATGCATACGATGCAATTTCTACGGCAACTTTTCATTGACCTACAGAGTAGTGGTCACACAGCAAAAACAGGCCCTTTTTCTCAGTGCTTGCGGAGAACTTCTGCCTCCAAAACGGGCCCTAAAATGGCCTCGAATCAGAAAAGTAAAGTCACCTAGGGCTTTGCCTCTGCCCGCAACATATACTGCCCTCTCACCACACCAGGAAGGGCATCTCAATCTGAGACAATGCACTCTTGCACTTTCCGACTGTGCTCCCTGCAGAGATTTTCTCCCAAACTCGAAGAAGGAAAGCAACACTGGTCCTCTTACCAAGACACCGCGAACTTGGTTTGCTTTCTTGAGCTCCTTACCATGAACCAAGCTCTGATACCATGTGAAGATAGTGGGAGAGAAGGAAGGAGTCTCACTTACGGCTTTCTCACATACACAATGGGGGAATACACACAAAGGTGGAGGCTGAAAACAGTTTTCCTCTTCTTACTTGTAAAAGCCAAAAGAACTCTGGTACAAAGAAATAGAAGAACCCTATATGTGGGTCTCAAACCAAACTCAGCTAACTAAGGTGGCATACTAATTGAGCCACAAACTAGAGTACATAAGGATAGCTATCATCCAGCTATTATTCATGGGCTGTGTACCAACCGCATCTGTAGCTAACAAGTCGGTGACATAAATGCACAACAGTCACCCTGGCATATCACGAGTGGAGCTTGATATCTCAATAGCCTATGCCATAAAAATTCAAAGGGGCAAGTTTTCACCTTGCAAACATTGCGGGAAGACTAATCACCTCTCAAAAGATTGCTTCAAGATCAATCCATGCAAACATTGTGGCAAAAACAATCACCATGAAAAGTATTGTAGAGCCAAAAAGGAAGAAGCTACAAAGTCAGAAACTGCCAATCTACTTTCATTCGATGAGTCTCCACATGATGAAGACTATGCTTTTTAGGCACTTTGTCTTTTTTGTCTAAAATTTTGAGGTTCTCTGCCTAGAGTAGTACTCCAAAAAGAATATATTATGTAAATCACCTCTAGTCACCATATGATGTAGACCATGTGATATGTGTTTTGACTATCCCCTTTTTGTAAACCTCACACCCTTGGGAACCCTTACTAGCATGAGATCCTAGCCATAGATTAATCCTTGACCACCATGAGATGGCATGAGAAACTATGAGACTAGATGAATCCTTGACACTACAAAAGGCAATCCCTTGAGGGGGGTTTGTTGGGGTAAGTATGATCAAGGGCTTGCTCTATGGTGCATGTGTGCATCTAGGGGAGTCACATGTGTGTTTGTGTGTGTTGTAAAGGCACATCAAGTGCTATGATGTGTCTAGTGTGTGACCTAAGTGATGATGTAAGACAAAGGGAATCCCACTAATGTAGGGATTGATTCCCACTGATGTAGGGACGGATTGCCACTATGTAGGGAAGGTATTACCTTCTCCCCCTTTCTATAAAAGAGAGTCTTCTCTCTCACAATCATAATAGAGATCTACCATATTGCTTTCATTGTGCTCTCACACCTCTTACAAGATGCATCTATTCTATCCTATGGGATCCTACAGGATTACAGTGTTTAGGCAGATGTATGCAGGATTTACAATAGCCACTCATAATTATCGGAAGGGAATTTCCTTTACTCCTATGATTTCTCTACAAGTTTGAATCCAAGATCTATAGAAGTCCAAATCAAGATGGAGATGGATGGAGACTAGCTAGAGCAAGATAAAATGCAACACATGTATAGAGGACTCAAGAGATGTTTTGAACCGAAGAGGAGACATTTTGACGGTTAAGCATCTTCTTGTCATTCGCTAAAAATTAGACTTAATAATATAATTTTGAATTTTGCATTTACATGTGGCTCAACAAGAGGAGAGAATTTCTTTTCATCCCACAATGCTACCTGCCTAAAGAGTGAGATAAGTGATTTCTTTTGCTTTATATTTCATACACTTAGTATCTTCTGCCATCCGTTTCTTACCATATACTCGAATCACACTATCTTTCATCTGTTTAATTCTCATACACTTATTATCCTTATTTCCCTCCGCTCCACTTTATTTGTATTTATCGCATTATCATGGTTTATCAGCCACAACAACCATGCTTCAAGAGCAGTTAGATGCACTTTAGGCATAGTTAGCCGATGAGCGTGAGCATAGGGAGAGATTGGAAAAGAAAATCAATGGTAAGAAAAGGAAGAGGCATTCATCTGACGATGATTCCAAAGATGATCCTATTATCAGGATAGTTAAAGCCACACTCAGAGCACATTATTCGAGAAAGGAGAGTAAGATATGTAGAAAAGCTTTCTCATTTCAAAATTTCAATGGAAAGAAAGAAGCACGCACTGTCTTGTCTTGGATTAGTCAGCTAGATGATTATTTTTCGAGGGAGAAATTCTCTGAAAAAGATAAGATTAAGAGTGTTGCAAATCATTTAGTCAAGAGTGCTGCACTTTGGTGGAACATCACTAAGCATAGTAAAAGGTGACCAAAATCTTGGAAGTCTTTTCAAAAGCTCATCAAGAGAGATTTCCTTCCCTCACACTTCAAAGAAAAAACCAGACAACAGTGGGATACTTTTAGGCAATTCAATAAAGAAATGATCTCCATGTACACTGATAGGTTTTGGCAAATGTTGATCCAGTTACAGCCCTTAGAAAAAGTAAGTGAGCGAGATCAACAAAGGAAGTAAGTGGCAGTCTAAAATCTAAGTTGAGAGCCGATATTAACATGTTTCATCCTCGCTCCCTCAACTTTACGATTTCTCTTGCAATGAATTATGAGAGGAAGAATGGGATCCCAAAGGAAGGGAAAGATTTGGAACGGCCTATACCCTTCCATAAGAAAAAGAGGTTTGATAAAAATCCCTTCTTTAAATCTAAAAATGGTTTTGTTTTACAAAAGACAGATTCTTTTTTGAAGCTAAACAATGGAAATTTTTTGAAGAAAGAAATAAGGTGTTTCAGGTGCAATAAGATGGGGCATATAGCAACTGAATGTCCCAAAAGAAAGAAGACCCTGATGGTGAAAGTACACTTGATCGAGGATGAAGTAGCCAAGCAAGAGGGAGGTAAGTATAATTGTCATGCTCTTCTGAAAATGAAAGGTTTCATTAATGGAAAAGAGGTTGTTATTCTACATGACGATGGTAGTACACATGATTTTATTTCAGAAAGAGCCTTGGCAAAGCTGAACCTTGAGTCATTCCCATCTAACTTTAGGGTCAAAGCTGCTTTTATCAAGACAAAGTATAATTGCACTAGAGAAGTCAAGAATCTTGAAATTTCAATAAAACCATACAAGGATAGATGAGACTTTCTAGGGGCACCCTTAGTTGATATTATCTTAGGAATGCCATGGAGACATCAATATAATCCTAAGATAGATTATGATTCACACTAGATGTGGATTGAGAAGGACAAACAAGAAATATGTTTGAAAAGCTCTATGAAACCTGAGATCAGTCCTTTACTCAACGACACACAAGCCAAGAGAGCAATTAGGAAATGTGAGAAGATATTGATTTTGGTGAATACAGTAATGGCTACTCAGCCAAACACTAAGCCTACACACCAAAAGCTTCTTTCTCAATTTTCTTATTGTTTTTTAGAGGATTTACCGCGTGGACTACCATGTTCTGGACCTGAAGATCATAGGATAGAAATCCTACCAGGCAATACTCCACCTTGCAAAGCTCCTTATAGAGTCAATTAGCTAGAGCAAAAGGAAATTCAAAAGCAAGTGGAGTAACTAATAGAGAGAGGATTGATAAGACCTAGTAGTTCTCCTTATGGAGCACCTGTCTTATTAGTCAAAAAGAAGAATGGAACCTATCGAATGTGCATAGACTATCGTGCACTAAACAAAATCATAGTGAAGAACAAATACCCAATCCCTAGGATTGATGATCTTTTCGACAAATTGAAAGGGGCCAAGGTCTTTAGTAAGATTGATCTTAAATCCGACTATCATCAAGTTCGTATACAAGACTGCCTTTAGAACTCAAATGAGACGTTATGAATTCCTAGTTATGCCTTTTGGGCTAACTAATGCTCCAGCTACTTTTAGTAGAATGATGAACCGAATCTTTCTTAAACACCAATATTGTGTGGTAGTATTTTTTGATGATATTCTGGTGTTTAGAAAACACATTGAGGAGCATAAGGAACATCTAAAACTAGTCTTTTCACTCTTGAATGAAAATCAATTGTACATAAATCCTACAAAGAGTAGTCTCATTCAAGATTAGATAGAGTATTTGAGTCACATAGTATCCACCGATGGGATTTGAGTAGATCCAAAGAAGATTGAATGCATAGTCACATGGGCTAAACCTCGAGATATACATGAGTTAAGATCATTCTTGGGATTGTGTAGCTTTTATAGAAATTTTGTCAAGAATTTTGCATACATTGCACATCCATTGACAAACCTTCTTAGAAAAGCTAAACATTTCTTATGGACTGAGCATCAAGATAAATCTTTTGTAGCTCTGAAAGGAGCTCTCATGCAAGATCTTGTGTTACAACTACCCGATTTCTCTAGACCATTCTTTGTAGTTGTAACTGATGCTAGTGGATATGGAATTGGAGCCATGCTTATGCAAGATGGACATCCAATAGCATATGAGAGCCAAAAATTAAACCCAACAGAATGCAATTATAGTGCATGTGATAAAGAATTAATCACTGTTGTGCATGCCTTACAAATGTGGAAACATTATTTGATGGGAGCTGAGTTTCTTATCAAAATTGATTAGCAAAGTATCAAGCATTTGTTGACTCAGCCACCACTAATATCCAATAGGCACATCAAGTGGGCATCATTTATATAGATTTTTCAGCCCATGATTCAGTATCAGTGCCTAGAAAAGAAAATGTAGTTGATGATTCTCTTAGCAGAAAGCCAAGTATTAATCACATCACTATTGTAGAGACCCAGCCCTTCGAAGGTATGAAGAATTCTTATCAAGAGGATCCAGACTTTTCTGATATATGGAACAAATTAGAGAATAATAATTGGAATCCTATGTTGGACTATTCATGCAATGATGGATACCTCTTTTATCAAAATAAATTATGCATCACTCGACCGTTTAGATAAATTGTAATGGAAGAAATGCACCAACCACCATATATGGGACATAGGGGAGTGACTGACACTTTACAAGTGATAGCAAGGGAATTTCATTGGCCTACTATAAGAAAAGATGTGGCTAAGTTTGTAGCCAAATGCATCACTTGCCACCAGAAGATTAAGAGTTACAAAGGAAAGACCCTTGGATTGCTAATTCCTTTGCCTATTCCTATGCAACCTTGGGAACAAATATCTATGGATTTCATAATAGGTTTTCCTACTACATCAAATCAAAATGATATGATTTGGACGATAGTAGATCGCTTTAGTAAGCAAGCTTATTTCATCCCATGCAAGAAGACTTTAACAGCTCAGCAAGTTGCACATTTATTCATCAAGCATATCTTTGTTCATCATGGCTTGCCAAAGATTATAGTGTTTGATCAAGATTCAAAGTTTTGTAGTAATTTTTGGATTGCATTATTTCATAATCTAGGCACTAAGTTAGATTTCTCATTAGCTTTTCATCCAGAATCAAATGGACAAACTGAAGTCACAAATAGTACTATTCTGGACATGATAAGAGCTTATCATGTCCAGAATAGTAGTATCAAGATTGAAGAGTGTTGAGAAATGGCCAGTAATCAATATGTCCCCTCATTTTTATGGACCTTTCAAGGTGATTAAGAAAATCAATGATCTAGCTTATAAGCTTGAATTACCTGATAATTGGAAAATACATAATGCTTTTCATATCAGCCTCTTAAAGCCCTTCAAAGGACCTTTACCTATACACCCTGTTTATGAAGAGGCTCCATTGATTGTTTATGAAGAGGCTCCATTGATTGTTGATGAAGAAGAAATTCTAGAACCTGAATGCATTATTGATCATCACAATAGACCTCAATCTAAAAAGGAAACGTCTATACTAAATACTTGCTCAAATTTAAGAATCATCTGAGAGATGATGCTCAGTGGATGCTTGAGCAATTCTTTCGAACTTTTCCAGACCTCATTAGTTCCTATAATCAAACATACAACTGAGGTCAGCAATTGCAATCCAAGCAAGAGGGATGTTACGAAAATTATATTTCTGGTATATCTTGCTTTGGACATTATTATTTTAGTCAAGTGTGATCACACTATGGAAAAGTACTCCATAGGAGTGCACCGGACATGGCGGGGGTCCTAGTGGATACTTTGTGTGGTTAGTTGGGGATGCCTGACTAGCTTGTGTTTTGCCATGCTAGATGGTCGGTATTGTGGGTGATTCCATGTTAATACTGATGTTGCTAGTGTTATTGGTGTTGTGCTTGATTATTGTGCTTTGAGCGTAGTTATGTTGGGATCGGTCGATTTGGTGATTCGTTCAATCGATTGTTAATAACTAATGTAATTGGCGGCTTGAGTATAGGTGATGGAACTAAAGGACAAATTGATGTAATGGGGTGTACCAAGGGGTACAAGGTTTGCGTGAATTTGTGTGTCACCACATGGTGGTTAGTGTGACCAGGTTAGGTGGTAGAAGGTTCTAGTAGGTGTGATTGAGAGAACCATGGAACTAATTGAGAGATACTAGGAGAAATTTGTGGATCTAGATGCTCTACTGAGCTCACATATCATGTCATACATGGAGTGTATCTAGTGCCTATATATTGGCCATCTCTCATATGAATAAACACGCTTTTTCTTCATTTTGTGTCCACACCATGTTTCCATTGATGCTCCAACATGTGGTATCAGAGCCACCCTAGCTCACTAGTAGCCTACATTCCTTATTCCAAGATGATTCCATCATCTTCTCCAACCTTCCTCAGTTTTTCCCCTTTCTAAAAAATTATTGTGTGAGCTTGTTCTCCACCTACAGGCCACCATTGCCCAAGCCCTCTAAGCCAGAGTTTCCTCTAGGATGAATGACCTTTTGGCTTCATCCAATTAAAAAGTTATTGTCGTTGTGCTACCCATGCAGCCACATTTACTTACCACTGATCTTTCTGAAAATGCGATGTCTGTCCTCCATATCTTTCGAATTGCTTCCAACTAGAGTTGGAGGACGTCAAGAGGAACAACATATCCGAAGATGGGCTTATTTGGTTGAGTGTAGAGAAATTAATATTTTTGTTGATAAAATTCCTTAGCTTGGCATCGACGACCTGTCACGGAATTGCACCAACCCTCTATTGTGTGAGTAGTAATATATATAAGCTTCAATTTGTTTCAAAAAGCCCCTTATTTGGATCTATGGTTGGGGAGATATGAGTGCTCCAAGTTTGGAACTTTTCCGCAATAGATTTTGAGAGATTTTGGAGTTTATGCTATTAGAGTTGTAGCATTTGATGCTTATGACAATTTGGCATTTTGAAAAACTTTAGTATGGAAATATTTTCACTTTTTTTTTGAGTTTCATATGTCATTTTGAAGTGGTATATGCTCTTTGCATATGAGCGTCGTCTTGATAATATCCTTTATCATTGTACAGGAGTAGACATTGCCCTTGCAATGACAAGTGATCAGACCCTCTTCTCCATGAATATTTTCCTTGAGCTACAACATGAACAAATGTACGAGAAGATTGGACATTCCAAGGGAATTATGAAGAATCACAAGAAGAAAGATTGCTTGATGATCTACATTGATGAAATTCAAGAAGGAAAAGTTAAGAAGGGCTACACCAAGAACCTCTCCAATGACAATGTACCTCACACTATAGTAGCTTGGAAGAGAAGAAGGAAAAGGACAAGATATTTCATCAAGGGGGGGATTGTTCCCCATATCAAAAATTTAGGTTCAACATACTAGGGTACTCTGCTGCCCTTGCTATATGCATAAAATTAATGAAATACATTATTTTGTGTGTGTTAAATAATGGTACTCTGCCATAAATAGTCCATCCTTAAATGATTGTTAGTCTTATGTGAGTTATTTCCTTGTCAGACCTATGGGAATTTCCCATGCATAGTCATTGTCCATTCTTCCAGTTGTAAACCAAGAGTCCTAGGAGTGAGTCACAAGTTGGGGCCATGTGTGTTGCCACATGATGGTGGGCAAGCCATGGAGCATCCCATGTACTATTGCTGAGGGATGAGGTCATCAATTTGTGGGGGGGAATGAAGGACAAATTGATGTAATGGGGTGTACCAAGGGGTACAAGGTTTGTGTGAGCTTGTTTGTCACCACATGGTGGTTAGTGTGACCAGGTTAGGTGGTAGAAGGTTCTAGTAGGTGTGATCGAGAGAATCATGGACTTGATTGAGAGATAATGGGAGAAATCTGTGGATCTAGATGCTCTACTGAGCTCACATATGATGTCATACATGGTGCCTATATATTGGCCATCTCTCATATGAATAAACACGCTTTTTCTTCATCTTGTGTCCACACCATGTTTCCATTGATGCTCCAATAGGAACTCATAGCGAGGATTGGAGTTAGTGCGAGGGTACCGATCGAGGTGTCGCATAGTGCATTATTTATGGCCATGGGCCAATTTTGTATTTCTTTATTATTGCAAGTTTGAGAAATATATTTTGGAGTGGACATATTTTAAATTTTGGGCCCTAAGATGGCTATGTAAAGCAAATCCATCATTTTGGAAGAGAGGGATAATTTTGGCTCCTTGGTGCTTTTATGAAATATCATAAATACTCTAGATGAGGAAGGGTGAGCCACTCATCTAGGGGGGGAAGGTTGTGCCCAGTCTGCTGTCGCTTTTGTGGTGTCTCTTTTCCTTTTCATGATACTTGCATACCACTATTTGCATTGCTTTGAGGAGATCCTCCTGATCGCAATCTGCCTGTCCATGGCAAAGTATGTGAACCACTACTAGAGGACACTGTAGGTCCACTAATATTTTGTGATTGCTGCTGTGAATTCTATGCAGCATTACCATTTTGTGCATCTACATCATCAATCACATTTATTGGTTTATACCAGCTGCTCATCTCATTAAAAACAACATCTCTGCTCATTGTAAACTTACGAGTAGAAGGGTTATAGCATCTATACCCTTTCTGTTACAGAGAATAACCAATAAAGATGCACTTATCCCATGCCTCCTTTGTTGAGATATCGAGCTCCACTCGCGATATGCCAGGGTGACCGTTGTGCATTTATGTCACCGACTTGTTAGCTGCAGATGCGGTTGGTACACCGCCCATGAATAATAGCTGGATGACAGCTATCCTTATCTACTCTAGTTTGTGGCTCAGTTAGTATGCCACCTTAGTTAGTTGAGTTTGGTTTGAGACCCACATATAGGGTTCTTCTATTTCTTTGTACTTGAGTTCTTTTGGCTTACACAACTAAGAAGAGGAAAACTGTTTTCAACCTCCACCTTTGTGTGTATTCCCCCATTGTGCATGTGAGAAAGCCGCAAGTGAGACTCCTTCCCTCTCTCCCACTATCTTCACATGGTATAAGAGCCTTGTTCGTGGTAAGGAGCTCAAGAAAGCAAACCAAGTTCGTAGTGTCCTGGTAAGAGGACCAGTGTTGCTTTCCTATTTCAAGTTTGGGAGCAAATCTCTGCAGGTAGCACAGCCAGAAGTGCAAGAGTGCACTGTCTCAGATTGAGACACCCTTCGCGGTGTGGCGAGAGGGCAGTATATGCTGCGGGAACGGGCAAAATCCTCAGTGACTTTATTTTTCTGATTCGAGGCCGTTTCGGGGCCCGTTTTGAAGGTAGAAGTTCTTCGCAGGCACTCAAAAAAAGGCCCTGCTTTTGCTGTGCGACCACTGCTCGGGTGGTCGGTGAAAAGTTGCCATAGAAATTGCATCGTATGCCTGTGTGCAGAGATATTGGGAGTTGCAGAATCATCCTTGTTGCCTGTTGATGCAAAATCGTCACTAGGAAGTGACTGTGTGGTCAAATACCACTTTCGTCAGTTTTGCAGATCTGCCCGTGTGAGGCAAAAGTTGTGTTTTTTGCAATGACAGAATATTTTGCAGTGTTCTGTAATGGCGTCTGATTCTCTTTCACAGATTGTCACTGAAAAGCTTGACAAGAACAACTTCCAGGCATGGAAGTTTAGAATGATGAATTTCCTTATGGGAAAAGGCTATTGGGAGTTCATTATAGGAAATGAAGAAGAACCAGTTCTTCCTAATGTTCCCAATCAACAAGAAATGCAGGCATTTAAAGGATGTCATGAGAGAGCCAGAAAAGTTATGTACTGGCTGTCTATCAGCATTTCGGATTCTATGATTGTGCATATTCAGGATGCAAGTACGCCAAAGGAGGCATGGGATACTTTGGCAAAAATGTACAGCACAAATACGCAAGCCAGGAAAATGCAGCTCAAACAGGAGTTGCATAATGTGCAGAGAGAAAATTTGAGCATCAATGACTATCACATGAAGGTGAAGAAAATTGCAGATGCACTTGCTTCCATTGGGTCACCAGTGGAAGATGATGATGTAGTTTCTGTGACCTTGAATGGTCTAGGAAAGGATTATGCACAGTTCCGAACATCCATTGCCGTCTGTGAAAAATTTCCTGATTTTGAAGAGTTGTTTGCTCTTCTAATTTCTGAAGAGCAGAGAAATGGGGGTGCATCTTCTTCAGGAGGAACTTCAAAAGAAACTGTCTTCTACTCAAATGCTGGAAGAGGTAGAGGCAGAGGTAGAGGAGGCCGATCTACAGGCCGTGGTAGAAATCAGAATATGCAGCAAACTCAAGAAAACCAGTCCTATGCAGGAGGACGTGGTAACTCTAGAGGCAGGGGGAGCCAAAGAGGCCGTGGTGGATGGCAGAGAGGCCAAAATGCAAACAGCAATGTTGAATGCTACTACTGTGGTAAAATGGGTCATATGGCTAAGGACTGCTACAAAAAGCAGAATGACATTATGAACGGAAACTTGCAGCAAGGCAATTATGCATCTTCTAGTAGACAGGGTGATGACAGAAATGAGCATCTATTTATGGTGCAGCATATGACCAATTCTGTGACAAGTGCAAAAGAACGAAATAATGTGTGGTATGTTGACTCAGGTGCGTCAAACCACATGACAGGTCATGCAGAATGGATGCAGGATGCAAGGAAAATGGAAAAACCAGGATTTGTGGAGACTGGTGATGATACTATACATCCTATTGTGCAGATTGGTAAAATTCCTTTGTCTATGCAGGATGGGAAAAAGAAATACCTGTCTGATGTATTTCATGTCCCGAACATCACCAAGAACCTGGTTTCTGTTGGTCAAATGGTTGAGCAGGGCTTGCAGGTCAGATTTAATCCTCATGGATGCTTTGTTGAGGATATGAAAAATAACGGTCGCTTGATAGCAAAAGGAAAGAAGAAGGGCAGGATGTTTACGTTGGATGCGGACATGCCTGAATTGAGTGCAGCAATGTTTGCACATGGGACCTGTGTAGTTGCAGATATTGATATCTGGCACAAACGCATTGGTCATGTTAATATACAGCAACTTAAATCAATGCAAGCCCAAAATATTATTGCAGGATTGCCTAAATTCAAGGTTGCAGAAATGCACAAGGTTTGTGAAGCCTGTCAATTTGGCAAACAGGCAAGGAAAGCTTTTCCTAGGCATGTTCAAGAGAGTAAAAAGCCATTGGAATTAATCCACTCTGATGTGTGGACTACTAAAGCTGCATCTATTGGAGGCTGTCACTATTTTGTCACTTTTATTGATGACTTCAGCAACAAAGTTTGGGTGTATTTTATGAAAAAGAAAAGTGAAGTGTTCGGGCACTTCAAAGCTTTAAAAGCTATGGTTGAAAAAGAAACAGGCCTACAAATAAAATGCCTAAGGTCAGATGGAGGGGGAGAGTACCTCTCAAATGAGTTTGCAAGGTTCCTGCAGGAGCATGGCATAAAGCAGCAATATTCATGCAGTCATACCCCACAGCAAAATGGACTTGCAGAAAGGAAAAACAGGCATATTGGAGAGGTATCTCGGGCTATGCTAAATGAAAAAGATCTACCAGATTATTATTGGGCTGAAGCAGTTGCTACAGCAGTTTATATAATGAACAGGAGTCCCACTGCAGCAATACATGGCATTACGCCAGAGGAGATGTATACTGGTAGGAAACCAGACATATCTCATTTGAAAATTTTTTGTTGCATTGCCTATGTCCATGTGCTAGATGAGTTGAGGTCCAAGTTGGATCCAAAAGCTGAGAAGTGCATCTTTATTGGTTATTCTCTGCAGTAGAAAGGGTATAGAGGCTATAGCCCTTCTACACGTAAGTTCACAGTGAGCAGAGATGTTGTTTTTGATGAGATGAGCAGTTGGTATAAACCAATAAATGTGATGATTGATGTAGATGCACAAAATTGTAATGCTGCACAGAATTCAATGCAACAGTCACAAAATATTAGTGGACCTACAGTGTCCTCTAGCAGTGGTTCACATACTTCGCCATGGACAGGCAGATTGAGATCAGGAGAATCTCCTCTAAGTATTGCAGATAGTGGTACGCAGGTATCACGAAAAGGAAAAGAGAAGGTAGATCAGCCCGTGTTTGATGTGAATGCAGGTCACTCTTATGTGGATGGTGAATCCAGTGGCTCAGAACAGAGCATTGATGATGAGTTGGGTATTCCTTCTGTTGTTACACCTAGAGTAAGGAAGACCAGGGATGTTTTGAGAGCACCTGGAAGTGAGCCTATTTTGCGCAGGTCTACCAGGGTTAGGTATCCTGTGGATAGGCTGAAATATGATGGATTTACAGCCATTCACTATGCTTATATGGTCAAAGTGATACAGGAACCAGAACCCACTTCTTTTGAGCAAGCCATGGGAAATGAAAAATGGGAGAAAGCCATGGATGAAGAAATGGATGCCTTGGAAGCAAATGCTACATGGGAATTGGTGCCTTTGCCTAAAGACAAGAATGCAATTGGCTATAAGTGGGTTTATAAGATCAAGCACAATGTAGATGGTTCTGTGAATAGATACAAGGCAAGATTAGTTGTCAAGGGGTATGCACAGACATATGGCATTGATTATGAAGAAACTTTCAGTCCGGTTGCAAGGATGGCAACCGTAAGAGCAGCCATTGCTATGGCTGCATCAAAGGGATGGTCTTTACATCAGATGGATGTAAAGAATGCCTTCTTGCATGGTGATTTGCAAGAAGAGGTCTTTATGGAGCAGCCACCAGTTTATGTTCATGCTCTTCATCCTAAGTTTGTTTGCAGGTTGAAGAAAGCCTTGTATGGCTTGAAGCAAGCACCTAGAGCATGGTGTGACAAGATAGGACAGTATCTTGTCACTATTGGCTTTCAGATTTCCAAGGCAGATTTCTCACTCTATGTGAGAAAAACAGAGAAAGGTATTATGCTGCTTGTCATTTATGTTGATGATTTGATCATCACAGGTGATAGTGATGAAGATATCCTTCATGTGAAAATGCTATTGAGGCAGAAGTTTGAGATGAAGGATTTGGGAGAGCTACATTATTTCTTGGGCATTGAGGTGATTAGATCACCAAGTGGGATACAGCTCTTGCAGAGGCAGTATGGATTGGACATGCTGTCCAAATATGGGACGACAGGCTGTAAGCCTATTTCAGTTCCTTTGGAGCAGAATGTGAAGCTGAGCACAGATGCAGGTGAGCTTTTGGAAGACCCTACTATGTACAGACGCATAGTAGGAAGTTTGATTTATATGACTATTACCAGGCCAGATCTAAGCTATGCTGTTGGATTGGTAAGTCAGTTTATGCAGGCTCTAAGGAAACCGCATTTGGATGCGGCTAGACGCATACTCATGTATGTGAAGTCCACATTGCAGTATGGACTATTTTATGAGGCTGGGGTTCAGATACAGTTGCATGGATACACTGATGCTGATTGGGCTGGTAGTATTTCTGATAGACGATCTACCAGTGGATATGTGTTCTCTTTTGGGAGTGTTGCAGTCACTTGGAGCAGCAAGAAACAGCCTACAGTTGCCTTGTCGAGCACAGAGGCTGAGTACAGGGGTGTAACAATGGCTGCATGTGAGGTAGCTTGGTTGCATAAGCTACTTTATGATATGCATCAGTCTATAGATGGGCCGGTTGTCATTTATTGTGACAACATGAGCAATATACACTTGGCAAATAACCCAGTCTTTCATGCTAGAACAAAGCACATTGAGGTGCATTATCACTATGTGCAGGAGAAGGTTTTACTAGGTCTTATTGATCAAGTTTATGTCACCACAGAGGATCAGGTAGCTGACATATTCACGAAAGCTTGGGTGCAGAGAAGCTGCGTAAGTTCAGAGACCTGCTTGGTGTGCAGGAATTGGGATTGAGTTCGAGGGGGAGTGTTGAGATATCGAGCTCCACTCGCGATATGCCAGGGTGACCGTTGTGCATTTATGTCACCGACTTGTTAGCTGCAGATGCGGTTGGTACACTGCCCACAAATAATAGCTGGATGACAGCTATCCTTATCTACTCTAGTTTGTGGCTCAGTTAGTATGCCACCTTAGTTAGTTGAGTTTGGTTTGAGACCCACATATAGGGTTCTTCTATTTCTTTGTACTTGAGTTCTTTTGGCTTACACAACTAAGAAGAGGAAAACTTTTTTCAGCCTCCACCTTTGTGTGTATTCCCCCATTGTGCATGTGAGAAATCTGCAAGTGAGACTCCTTCCCTCTCTCCCACTATCTTCACATCCTTTGGCGTACTTGCATCCTGAATATGCACAATCATAGAATCTAAAATACTGATAGATAGCCAGTACATAACTTTTCCGGCTCTCTCATGCCATCCTTTAAATGCCTGCATTTCCTGCTAGTTGGGAACATTAGGAAGAACTGGTTCTCCTTCATTTCCTGTAATGAACTCCCAATAGCTTTTCCCATAAGGAAACTCGTCATTCTAAACTTCCATGCTTGGAAGTTGTTCTTGTCAAGCTTTTCAGTGACAATCTGTGAAAGAAAATCAGATGCCATTACAGAACACTACAAAATATTATGTCACTACAAAAAACACAGCTTCTGCCTCACAAGGGCAAATTTGCAAAACTAATGAAAGTGGTATTTGACCACACAGTCACTTCCTAGTGATGATTTTTCATGACTAGGTAATAAGGATGATTTTGTAACTCCCAATATCTCTGCACATAGGCATACGATGCAATTTCTATGGCAACTTTTCACCGAACCTACAGAGCAGTGGTCGCACAGCAAAAATAGCACCTTTTTCTCAGTGCTTGCAGAGAACTTCCGCCTCCAAAACGATGGCCTCAAATCAAAAAGATAAAGTCACCACACCGCCACACCGCATATACTGCCCTCTCGCCACACCGCGAAGGGCGTCTCAATCTGAAATAATGCACTCTTGCACTTTCCGGATGTGCTACCTACTGAGATTTGCTCCCAAACGCCAAAAAGGAAAGCAACACTAGTCCTCTTACCAGGACACCATGAACTTGGTTTGCTTTCTTAAGCTCCTTACTATGAACCAGGCTCTAATACCATGTGAAGATAGTGGGAGAGAAGGAAGGAGTCTCACTTGCGGCTTTCTCACATACACAATGGGGGAATACACACAAAGGTGGAGGCTGAAAACAGCTTTCCTCTTCTTAGTTGTGAAAGCCAAAAGAACTCTAGTACAAAGAAATAGAAGAACCCTATATGTGGGTCTCAAAACAAACTCAGCTAACTAAGATGGCATACTAACTGAGCCACAAACTAGAGTACATAAGGATAGCTGTCATCTGGCTATTATTCACGGGCGGTGTACCAAAAGCATCTGCAGCTAACAAGTCGGTGACATAAATGCACAACGTTCACCTTGGCATATCACGAGTGGAGCTCGATATCTCAACAGGGGGATGGTTTGGGTGGCCCCTAGTGAAAGGGGAGCAACTAATAGGGGCTCTCTACAGGCCTACCCCCCCTCCACCTTAACGTACCATTGCCCCACACCTTCTAGCACTCTCATTGGTACACCTCAAATCACTCTCTAATCCCTTAAAATTAGGAAACACTAATTGGAGGTCCTTCTGAGACCCCAATTCTCCCCTAATAAACTTGATGTTGGTCTAAGCATCACGGCATAGGAACTAAGGAAAGGGGTTGGTCCCATAATCCTTGTGCCACAATCAGGCCTCAAACTTCAATTAGCCGAAACAAGTCAATCTAAGTATAGCCATTAGTTGTAAGATTTCTCTTATCTTATAATGGATATACTAGTGTCTGTTTGTCCTATCAAACATCTATCCTACTATACCACTAGTTTTCAATGACATAGTAAACCCAATTGCAAACATCTACTATTGCCCTTTTCAAACACCTAGTGAGAATAGTCCATTAATAACCAACCTCTTAATACTGCATAAGCGAGAATAATCCATATCATACCATTTCTTTTAACAAGGTGTCAAAGTGAGAGTCAATTATGATACTCATATTTATATCAGTACATTGCAGAAAGTACAACGATACTTGATGATTAGTCTCCAACAATAGAGAGTTCAATCTTATTTAGCAGTACTTAGAGAAAATTCGCTGTAGAGTGCTCCTTGAAGTTGCCAACCCCGTGTCTTGAGATCATAGAAACCAAACACAAATTTTCCAAATGGACTCATTACATTTACAGGTGAAAAAGGTACATAGATAGAAAGGCTCACAGTGTGATGGTATCCTAGATTAATTGAGTGATGGAGAAACCGCATATCTTTTCCCATGTAAACATGTCGCACTTTTGTGAGCCATCCTTTTTTCCCAAACTTGAACTTCAAGATGCCCCCCTTCCACTCATGCAAGATGTCACCTCTCTTTCTCTTGGGAAGCTTATGTGGACCTTTGGCCGATCCTTTCATCACTATGTAGTCATTTAAGTTCGTGCACGGGATCCACTCATCCAATGCATTTCTGGTGTTGTGGAAGACACAAGAGGTCACAGCATTGCGTGGTCTTGTAGCCTTGCTTCTCACCATGCTTGCAGAGGTTGCAATAGCAAGAATGGGACTCCTACACAGAGCAATGCAGCTCCAATAGAGGCACAAAAGAGGGAGAAGGTGAGGGACAGAGCAGCAGTAGCAATAAAGGCACAAGAGAGGGAGAAGGAGAGGGATAGAGCAGCTCCAACAGAAGCACAAAATAGGAAGAAGGAGAGGGACAGAGCAACAGCAACAGAGGCATAGGATAGGGAGAAGGAGAGGGATAGAGCAGCTCCAACAGAGGCACAGGAGAGGGAGAGGGGAGAGGGAGAGAGAGAGAGAGAGAGAGAGAGAGAGGAGCTGCAGCAAGCAGGCCAAAGCAGGAGGGAGCACAGAAAGAGGGGGAAGAGGGAAAATGCATGGGATTTGGTTCAAATGGAGTGATTTGGCAAGCTGGACCAGAACAGTGGGGAGCAAAGACCCTAGAAAGAGGGAGGGGAGAAGAAAAATTTGGCAGAAGGGCCCTACCATCCCATTGAAGACAGTTTTGGGCTCATGTGGGGGAGGTGCACCTGATAGGAGGGTCAAACATGGGTTAAGAGGGGGGAAGATGGTTTGGGTGGTCCCTAGTTAAAGGGGAGCAACCAATAGGGGCTCTCTACAAACCTGCCCACCCTCCAAGTTAACATACCATTTCCCCACACCTTCTAGCACTCTCATTGGTACACCTCAAATCACTCTCTAATCCCTTGAAATTAGGAAACACTCATTGGAGGCCCTTTTGAGACCCCAATTCTCCCCTAATGAACTTGATGTTGGTCTAAGCATCACGGCATAGGAACTAAGGAAAGGGGTTGGTCCCATAATCCTCGTGCCACAATCAAGCCTGAAACTTCAATCAGCCGAAACAAGTCAATCCAAGTATAGCCATTAGTTGTAAGATTTTTCTTATCTTATAATGGATGAACTAGTGTCTGTTTGTCCTATCAAACATCTATCCTACTATACTACTAGTCAATGACATAGTAAACCCAATTGCAAACATCTACTATTGCCCTTTTCAAACACCTAGTGAGAATACTCCGTTAATAACCAACCTCTCCATACCGCATAAGCGAGAATAATCCATATCATACCATTCCTTTAGCAAGGTGTCAAAGTGAGAGTCAATTATTATACTCATATTTATATCAGTACATTGCAGAAAGTACAAGGATACTTGATGATTAGTCTCCAACAATAGAGAGTTCAATCTTATTTAGTAGTATTTGGAGAAAATCCGCTGTAGAGTGCTCCTCGAAGTTGCCAACACTGTGTCTTCATGCCCTAGATTTTCTAATGCAAACCTGATGGAGAGGTATGCCGACTCACCTGCATCCATCCACAAGCATAGCACGTTAGAACATGTACACTATGAATTATGGGACTGCAAGCTTCAATGCCGGCACACAGTTGTTATCCATGTCACTCGTTCTAGATTAGCATAATCAAATCTTGGCATTTTACTATTCAATAGTAATCAGAGGTGGGCAATTAAAGATATAAAGAAATGTATATAAAATGTTAGTGAAATCCAAGTAATAAGTGGGAATCTCAAATAAATCATAAATATGGGAGTTCCAACCAAGTCCAAGGGAATTCCCAAGGTCAAAAATTCCATATATAACCTTTATATACTTATACCTTTTCTTGATTTCCTGTTGGCATTTTCCAATTACCAGTATCATAATTAAATTTATGCATACATCAAAATTATAACAATGGGAAGTACCGTGAAAATGAGGTGTTATAAAATCCCAATTATCAATATTTAGGCTTAATGCCTCCTTAACCTTGGGACTTGTCCCTCAACAAAGAAAATGAAATAAATTTCCAAGGGGAATTCCAAAGGTACTTTTGCAAAATACAATCCTACCAAAGTCACCCAAATCCTAAACCTAACAAAGTCATCAATCTCTACAATAAAGGAAATGCCATCTTTATACTCTTCCTTTCAAGCAATGGACTCCATGTCTAAAGTATAGGAATCCCAAGTAGAAGGGTGCCTTAGTGCAAGTGTATGATTCCCAAGTGCAAGTATATATTCACTAAATGATAGTAAAAAATCCCACCATTTATCTCCATTGTTGTCACTTCTTGGATTGATCATAGCCTCTTTACCATTATAATAATGCCCCATTACAATACTTCCTTCTATAGTGTCTCATAGAATAAGCGTTTGATCTTTAAGGATAGGATTCCCTCCAAAAGATCTTCCTCTCTTCATGATTTAAAAGTGAGGGAAATTATATACATATGTATATGTATATATGTGTGTGTGTGTGTGTGTGTGTGTGTGTGTGTGTGTATGTATGTATGTATTCTTTTCTAATGTATAATAAATCTATAGGGTCTAAACATATACCATTTACATCCAACCCATTTATGTTTCGAGGCAAAATCCCTCTCGATTAATGCATATATTGTATGTATGGATGTATGGATGTATATGGGTCATTTTTTGCGTTGGAGTAGCCATTTTTGGTGAGGTTCAGGAAATTTTCTGCATATAAGTATCTTGCATGACCCATAACTATGCATACCTCATAGGCTCCCAATCAATCCCCATTCTGTTCATGCCATAAAGTTATAGATTTCAATCAAGTCTATGAAAATACAGCAAGGTGAAAGATATCTGTTAGTAACCATTGCCACATTCTTTCCCTGAGTTTTCAAAGTACCCATGAGGAAAAGGTCCACAATGTTCTCATGGACAATCAAAGTGCTAACAACCCCAAGGAATGCAAATATATCCTAGGGGATTTGTGTGTGTGTGTGTGTGTGTGTGTGTGTGTGTGTCTATTAACATTTGTAGAAGCCCTCACGGGTCTATGAGACAAAGTAAACACCAAAAACGTGACTAACTACATCTAGATAACTAGAGTCGCGGTAGTGCACCAAGATCGACTCCTCTTAATTTTTATAGAACATAACTACATTCTAATACTATCATAAGGTGGCCTTTATAACATCAATTTAATACTAAGAGTCTTTGGGTTTGGATTTGAATTCCCTAATCAATGCTTGCCCATCTCGATAAACTACCCATTTGCCTACTTTGTGTGCTTCCTTTACTTTGGCAAGTTCACTATTTCTTTGTTCGAGCTGGGTCAAAGTGAGCTCCTTGGATATCCAAATCTTTGTTCTCCTCAGCATATGATTTGTCTCAGGACGTTAACTCTTGCTACCGTCCCTCTAACTGTTTTTTTTTTTTTTTAAGAGGGTTTTATATTACTTCCAGCATATACAACTTGTTCAACTAGTAAAGATGAACAAAAGGAAACTGAGACAGAACAAAAAGCAAATCATACATCAAGAAATATCTCACCATTTTTGACATTGTATGAGGATGATTTTGTAGATTCACCTTAAATTTTTAGATCGAAATCCCTCCATTTTAACCCAAGTGGTATACTTACATATTTCTAGGTGAACACCCTAGGTCACCTCTCTTTTAGTATGATGCAAGCTTGGCATGCAAAAAGTAGAATTGATTCAATGGACCAAATGGGCTCGAACCTTGTGCTTGATGAGAACACCAACCATGACATGTTCATTGAGGCATACAAAATATTGAATCAAATGCTCAAAATTCCAATAAAGATGGCAGTAGCAACTAAGTGTTCTGTAGCACTTGTACCAATTATAGCCCTAGTGATGGTGTGAACCTGTGGTACCATTGATAGAAACCCATTGGAGGAAGATGTGCTTAGTTGGAACAAGGAGAAAGGAGGTGGCCAAAAGAATACTACCCTTTTGTGATGAAAGAGTTCTAACTGACCATCAAGAGTTTCTTCCAAGAACTAGATGGGTACGTATATAGACCCCTTGTGGATTAGCATGTATGCACTCTGTACTCCAATCCTATAGATAAGCTATTCAATGAGGTCTTTCCAAAAGTCTTTTCAACCTCTAGGACTACAAACACTACCATACCCATTCACAAATTAGGGGATCCCATGGATAAAGTAAGTACTTGACTATGATGATTGACCATTTGATGGCCCTAATATATGGGTCATGAATTTATCTCCAAAAGAAACTTTTTCGTTGAAATTTCACATATGTAATTTTTTATAAACCTAGCCAACTGCCTACTCTTTAAAAATCTATAAACTATGTAGGCTGAGAACTTGCAATGGCACAATTTGTTGATTTCACAACACATGTACATTTTTGCACTTAAATAAAAATTTGCATGTGTTTTGATGGTTGGATGGCACTTTGTGGCTTTAAAACAACCCATTGTTCAATGTTTTCACCTTTTCAAATAATTTTAAGTGTCAATAGAGGTTTTGCCTTTTTTTGCATGTTTCTACACTAGCTCTAAGGTGGAGTTATAGTACCCACAACTCCATTTAGATATTTGTATCCTTTGATTGCAAATTTTTTAAGGACTTTTTCATACATTTTTCACCATAAAATTATCATGTATTAGCTTACAAGATTTTGATAAATTCATTGCATTTCTTATAACATTAATGAGCAAAATATATTGTTTGTAGGGAGTACGGACATTGCTCATTTTTAATGTCTTGTTCATTGATTTGTTAGCCTCTAGATTAGACAAGGCTTTGCTAATAAAAAGAATCTTTTTTTTGAACTTTTATTGTGATTTACAATCGAGGCATACCATTGTCCCAAATTGTGCATGCAAATACACCCTAATCCAAACTTTGTACTATTGTAATAGATAAAAATTCACAATAGCATGTCAACAAACTTGAAAATCAACTCTCCATTTATTTTATCAATGTCAAAGAGACCACTGAGAAATTGGACACTATTAGTGAGGAAACAGAGGGCAAGGATCGGACGCATTGGTATGATCATACAAGGGTTCATATACAACTTCAATATGGCATCTCATGCCAAATTGCCTAGCTTTCTCGATCACAAAGAGTAGCTCATAGAGCATAGGGAATCAAGCCATGACAATGACCAAGCTTTTTATAGCCCATGGGCATGCAAAGGGCAAAGGAAAGTTCTAAAAATGCTTCATATGCTCATAACTCTCATATAGGGGACGGGTGTTGGTGTGCAAATGCCAACCACAGTGCAAATGTTTCAAAATGAAGACCTAAAAAAAGGTCAAATGTCACAATTGTTTGAAAATGGGGACAAACTAAGGGAGAAGTAGGCAAATCACAGTCAAAGACAATAAGCTTATGCAGTCCAAGACATCTCTATAATGGCAATCAATGGCCTGCAAAATGCAATAGTGTGTTCGAACATCTCTTCATCATGAAGACTATTGAAAATGATATTTTTTTTTAATAACCACTCCTACAGCCATGCAGACGAAACAGGAAACACACACAGTAGGAGAGGAGGAGAACTCTCTAGAGCCTCCGGTGTCTCAATGGGAAGACCTGGAAATGGTGAAGAGGATAGTTCTTCCTTTTGACTATTATATGAGCATAAAAGGACTACATGGAGACCTATAAAAGGAACTCTCTCTCTCTCTCTCTCTCTCTCTCTCTCTCTCGCTACTTGTCTTTTTACAAGAACTGTATTGTATTTTCTCTAGGTCATTTTGGCCTTGTAACAACATGTCCATGAACTTCTCTTAACAAAAAAAGCTTCAATGCTGAAGTGGACCAGTTAATTTGCAAGTCATTTTGGAATTTGGTAGTTGCAAGTGAAGTACGATTATGGCTATTGCAACTTAGCAATTGTGTGGAGTATATGAATCATGCATTTTCTGACAACCACCCCCAGAAACAAAATCAAATATTTAAAGAATGCAAGTTGAAAAACTGTCCAAAAACAATTCCTTTATACTGGTGGCCCTTAGAACACAAGAAACCAGAGAAATGCCACATATGATAACTGATATATTTTCTTTGCACGATTGGAAATGTGGGAATCTAAAAACTATTTATCTTGCCTTGGCAGCTATCTTATTTCTGCCCTTCTTCCCCTTCTCACGATCACGGTCTTTCTCACTATCGTCCTCCCCTTCTCTATCTTTGTTGCCACCCATGAGCTCTTCGACACAAAAATAGTACAGATCTTGGTGGACCTGCTGCCATTGTTGAATCATGATGAGGGCACGCCTTCGATCTGACCTCAATCTTTCCAACTCCAATTGCATGGCAGCAGTAGATCCTTGTTGCTGAAACATCATGATGACACGGGAAATTGGAAACCCAGTGGAGACTTCAAGCATATTTTCATTGGCATAGAGAAAGAGAGGGAGAGACACAGACACAGACACAGACACAACCAAGCCAATGTCAAACAAAAGCCTAGAAGTGCTTATATTCTGTCAAGCACAACAACTTCAGCCCTTCAGTAGAAAGATGCTGTGAACACTCTTAACTGTGAATAAACCTTTAAGCAAGCATACGTACGCGCTTACTGGCAAGTATTGCCAGACTTTCTTTGTGGTGATCTTTCTGTCCACATCCCATACGAAAAAAGACTACAAAGTAATGCACAAGCAACAAACCATGCCAGCACAAAAAGATGCACACCTAAGAAAAGATATTATGAAGGGGTAAGAGCAAACATAATACCTCGAATTCCTTTATTTGCCCCTCCATTGCCTTTAAACTGCGAATATACATATCCAAGGTATTGTTATCTGCTGAGCATTCAGCGGGGAGAGCTACAAGAGGGCCCTTGCTGATGTTAAGATCCTGAGAAGTCGCATCAGCTGCAACATACTTGCTCAGAGGTGCCGCAGAGAGTGGTGATACACGCCTATTCATTGGGAAACCTTGAGAATCAACAAGTAACCCATGTTGAAGCATGGTTGGTCGAGGAATAACCAGCAAGTTACTCACAGGACCTGCAGAATCAAGTCCAAAGAGTCAAAACACACTTTAGATACCTCTACATAAAATGCAATTAAATTTTAGCTCTTTCAACATTTAAACGGTCCCGCAACAGAAGGATCAGGTGCAAATCCCAGGCCATGAGCTGGGCCAATTCTAAGCACAATCCTCCTTGCTATTATAACATCCTTGGAGACACCATTCATCTATAATCACTCCAGAAATGTTTTTACATGCAATTTGCTGTTTAACATTCTTATCAGCTGGCAAAATAGGACCTCATTCATTTTGTCCAGCAAACATTTGGTGTGCAGGATTTCTCTAATTTTCGCCTCACTCAATCCAACAACATGCCATCCACCCCATCCTGCGAGAGAGAGAGAGAGAGAGAGAGAGAAAGAAAGAAAGAAAAGAAAGAAATTTTATTAGTCTTCGGAAGACCGATGGGTCTATGAGACTGAAAGAAAACCTGATACAAACCACAATAAGGGTGGAGCTACTAAACGAGCATCATCACCCGTGCTGAGTCCTAAGTCTGATCATACATAGTCAAATACATCTGGGTGTGACAATGAAAATGAAAAGGAAAAAGACTGGAGCGGAGCGGAGCGGAATCTCCGTATGTCATGTTGCCCTGGCTGGTGCATAGCCGGTGATGGGACACTGGCGTCTATCAAGGGGTGCCATGTGTCTCAGTCTCTTGGACGCTCGACGCAAGACCAGAGCCACTGTGACTCTCGTGGGATGTGTCCCAGGTCTAAACAATGACGAGAGGTCCCCCAGAGTGATCTGTGTGTCGCCTCAATGCCTCGTGTGTCGTGATGCGGTCGTCGGGTCGGAGTCTCTGTCACGTCTGCGGCTAAAGACTAGACGATCAATATCACTCGATGGGCAGAACTCTGTGATCCTGCTCTGAAGGTGTCTGGTGATGCGGCCAAGCCCTGTCGCCTAGTAAGTACTCTCTGTGTCGGACCCCCTCGTGAATGAAGGCCGCGAGGCATCTCTGATCTGGGTAGGCAAGGAATCTGGAAAGGGGCCCGAAGCCGTCTCTGAAGAGACAGTGGTAGCGACCTCGGATTTCGTAATACACTGGGCACCTGAGAAGATGAGATGAGATGATATTGACATCCGGGACGAGAGAGATTTGGCATCACGTATTATAACTGCAGCTTGAAAGGTGGTTGTCAATTGTGTGTCACACAATTGACAGCCTCCATGCCATGTCTATTGTGGTGTGTCAGGACCGTATGATCCCACAAGAGGCTGCTCAAAGCGACTATGCAAGTGTACAAGTACCTGCATTTGGTGATAAAGCATCTTTTATTTCTCCCTAATAAGCTGTCATCCTTGATACCAATGCTCTTGCACACGCAAATGGCTTCTTTAAGATATTCCTGCCTTCCATGAAATTAGCGCTCTTGCACAAGGAAATGTCCTCATTAGAATAATCTCTTTTGTAAACTGCAATTGTCTATACCATGTTCGGGGAATTTTCGGGCTTCACATTCTCTGATAGTTATTCTCTATTTTGAAGAATATAAATCTATCTTCCAAAAGTCATCTATCCAGTTTGTTGCCTAATACCAGCCCTCATCTCTGGTAGCCTCCAAAGCCTTAGAACGAGTGTATGATTCCCTGCAGCCAACACAATGCCTATGTCTTCAAATCTTCTCTTTCTTGCATGGATGTCTTGATCGTGATTGGCACAAATTCGTATTGACTTGTTAGAAATTAACCAACAGAGGGTACGCACAGCGGAAGACTGATAGAATTGCCCAAGAGCTCACACAATGTGGTGTGGGGTGTGGAATCATAAACTTCTTAACTTAATGTGCATAGATGTGCAAGCCAATAGATAGACAATGCTCACAGACAAATATAGAAGCAGCTCTTTATATTTCCGTCCGTCCACAAAGTAGGACAGGATACAATACCAAAAGGTTCTCCTACTAGATGTCAAGCACTTCTAGATCTCTGAGCCCGCGTGCTCCACCTCGAGCAAATGTAGATTCTCTGTCCAGAGTGTTTCTCTCTACCTTACTGCCTGTAGATCAGCCTAGGTAGGCAGCACTCACTAGCTCAGTCTGCAGCTCTCTGTAGGTCTCCTTCGCCTCCTGGGAGTAGGCCCAAGAAAGCTCTAACTGCTGCTCCTGTCTGCTGTAGGTTTGCTGCTTCAGAGGATGATCACAACACCTCACTGCCCTAGAAGAAAGCCAAGGTCCAGCCTCTAGGGATCTCAGTCTGCAGCACACCTTCCACTCTCCTTCACCCCCAATGTGAGGCCGAAGGGAATGGCTTCTGGCTGCTCCTGTCTGCTCCTGCTCTTGCTGCATGGTTGAATGAATTATGAGGCCCAGGGCCTCTTCTTTTATAGGCCCAAGGCCTGGTCGAAATAGCCAACTGGTCAGCCCTATTTTGGCCGACTGAGTCTGGCTGAAAACCGACCTGGTTGGCTGCCCCTACCAGCCCAACCAGGGCCCTATATAAGGGTCTTTACTAGGCCCTTTACAGCCTTTGTTCCAGGCAGGGACCCAGCCCTCTTGACCAGCCTAGCCAAGGCCTGGTTGGTTGGCTCAATCAGCCCCAACCAGCCCTACAGTTGGCCGACCTGTTAGCTGATCTGTCCCGCCATAGTCCTGCGCCATCTTTAGGGTATGTTGCAGGCCATGTGCCTACCCCCACTCCTCGCTAGATAGCTCGCCATGTAGGCGCTCGTACCCCGGGATACCCCGCCATCTTGTGCTGCTCCAGATCTGCCTCTTCCAGGACAGATCTATGCCATGTATGTATCGCCATGTGTTGCAGCCACTTTGATGCCTCCAACCTTGTAACAGCTGGTAAGATACGGAATGCAGAGATGCCAAACATGCATAGAACTCAGTAATAACAGAAGAAAAAACAGCAAGGAAGGGAATACAAAACAGTAACTCTAAGAAGAAAAAAAAGATTCCTGCAAAGTATGCAACAAGAAAGGTACAAACAGCTCAAGAAGGAACCAAGACAATTCTTCAAAAACTCCAAGCGAAAAAAACCCAGAAAGTAGGGGGGGGGGGAATGGGAATACATGATCGCGTTTATCAAGAGCCCCTACGAGAGAGACCGAGGAGATGACAAGGAAACAAACTCATACCATGTCAATTTAGAACAAGAAATTGGACTAAAGAAACTAGGCAATGACAAGGCACTGGACCCTTGAGGCCTCCTTGCAGAAATGTTAAAATGGGGGGGAAAGAAAACAAGAAAGAAGCTCACAAAAGTAATGAACAGGAAATAGGAGAGGGGTTCCCACAAGAATGGCAAACCAATAAAATAGTTCCCATATTCACAGGGGGAGCAGGTAAGTTGCAAAAAAGTACAGGACAATCATGGTAAGCAACCTGAGGGCTAAGTCTAGAAAAACTAACTGAATCCTAAACACCTCTGTGACTGCATAGATCTCTACTCATGAACATCTCAACAGAAATAATGTAGCCAAGATATAGTAGTTCTCTCAACAGAAGTAATGAGACCAAGATATAGTCGTTCTCCCTTCAAGAACTCATACTTGGACATCTTTGCATATAGAACCTCCCCCTACATGGTAAGATAAACTACGGCTATACACAAGTATGTCATCTAAAAACACGATGACAAACTTTCCCAAATATGGACGAATTTGTTGGACAGTAGCAACGGATGCATTCGTGACTCAAAATGGCAAAACTAAGAACTCATAATGCTTGTAGCATATATGAAACCCCCTCGTAGAGACATCCTCTTGCTTAATACAGATCTAACAATACCTTGTACGTGGATCCACCTTGTAGAAGTATATCGCACCATGCACACGATCCATCAGACCATCCATCCAAGTTAAGGGCCTCCTTCACAAACATGATACTATCCCTTTTCCCCACGAAAATGACTGGAGCACCCCACAGAAATTTACTGAGACAAATATGTCCCATACAAATATATTCCGATAATTGCCAGGCACTTTCATCTTCTTCTTTAAGGCTCAACCTATATGGTTGTTTGAAAACCAGCGAAGCTCCAAGAAGCTGTACCTTATAATCCACACTCAAATGAGGTGGAAGATCATAACATAAATCAGATGTAGCAGTGGATAGCATACCGTGGATTAAATCCAGCATCCACTCGACGACATTCCAAATGGCATGGAATGAGCGTTATATATCAAAGATTGACGACTCTCTAAGAATTTCAGATTATTACTAATCTTAAATACTGCATTTTCAGAATGTATTGCTTCATTAATGCACAAAAAATAAGACATTTTGGGCTTACAACTGCTTTCGTTTTACAAGAAAAAGCTGAAAAAACAGATTTAATGAAAAAAGTGTGAGCAACAGAATGAGACTCACTTAAAATATTATCAACTTCCATAGAGTTACAAATTAATATATATAAAGGAGCATCATGTAATAGCACGTGCTTGTCTTTATTATCAGCTTAGACATTCTTGTCTTACATGTACTTTCCACTTTATAAGAAATAGTTGAAAAATCAAATTTAATAAAACAAGCGTGAAAGAAACAAAAAAAGTAAGAAAGTTTATTAACGTCTAAAAAAATACATCAAACT
Source organism: Dipteris shenzhenensis (assembly GCF_047967505.1). Taxonomy (NCBI): domain Eukaryota; kingdom Viridiplantae; phylum Streptophyta; class Polypodiopsida; order Gleicheniales; family Dipteridaceae; genus Dipteris; species Dipteris shenzhenensis. The sequence goes on from NC_141597.1 coordinate 17,195,473, forward strand.
ACACCCTCCTCCAAGTCATTTAGCAATATTGGTACGAGTACATATCACCCTACAATACTGAAGATACTCATACTATTTAAGTCATCATACCCAAAACAACATAGAGCATATTCAAGAAGAATGGTAGAGAAAGTACTTAAGTTACCTTTATTGTGCTTAAAAAGTCGTAGTGTTTGGCAACTAACAGTATCCCAAAGGCATATAGTGCAATCCTCTGATGCAGAAACTAAGGATACTCCATCCATGCTGAACGCCAGCGCTGTCACAGAACGACTACACAAAAGGGAGGGAGTGGAAATGAATGAGTTAATAATAAATTCATATATAACCTATGCAAGACCTTGCACTCGGTACACAATGCAAACCCAGTCTCAACCATTTTGAAAAATTCAATGTGACACACTAGATGAATCCAAGAACACGCCCAAAGTCATCCTATAAAAACACAACACAATGTGGAGTTTCAATCGCATCATAGTCACTCATAAGATTGGAAACCATAAACTCCATCACGCATAGCAAGGACTAGCTACTATGGCATTTCCACTGACGTCATCAGCGCCCAACAGTTAATCTTAACCACTTAAGGCTCTTAGCTTTTAATCTTAACCACTTAAGGCATGGACATTCTGCGCACTCTATTGTCAAAGCAACCTTAAGTAAAAGAACATGCCAACCCCCTTGAGGACCTAGATCCATATACATATGCATACACAAATGCATGCATGTGTGTGTGTGTGTGTGTTGTTGGATAAATTTGACCAAGGTAAAATGCATAAATATATGTGTGTGCTTGAATGTGTGACAATAGTATAATAAAATATTGTGTGCATAGGACCCACGATTGAGGTGGCAAGGCATGACCATGTGCCACCCTTCCACGTAACCATGTGCCACCCTTCCACGTAAGAGGACCCATAAGGTGTGTTATACATAATCCACAGTAGTTATATTATAAAATGGTAAGGTGGCATGGTTCCTCCATGTGCCACCCCTCCACCTAGGTGGCCCCATACCTGCATTTAGTGAGACATGGCTTAAGAACCATGGGAGAAGTAATATGAAATAGGTGGAGATGGATATTATATTGGATTATTCCCTCCATGTAGGATAGACCCATGTGGGGGAGGGTATAGATAGTCTAAGAATGCAAGTTAAATAATAGGGAAAGTAGGATGGGATGGCAAGACTTCTTGTGCCAACCCTCCACTTGTCCTCCTAGATGTTTGAACGTATTATAAAATGGAGAGAAGACCAAGGGAGTATCTTAGACTTGGGATATGGCGTTTGATTTATGTAAAAAAATGAGGCAAGGAGTTGTCGCACACAATTGAGAATGCATACCCACCTAGCCCACATGGGAGATTCCTCCACACACACCATACATGTCGGAGGATTCATTTATTGGGAGAGACCCCCTCTCTTGGCTATAAAAGAAGGGGGCTATTCCTTCATGGGACACGCTCATTCTTGTAAAGCCACCTAGCTAGTACTTTGATTTTTTTCCCCATCCTTCCTTTCAAAATAAAGCATGACTCTCTTCCCTTGATGTCTCCATCTCTACATTCTACCTTCCATCATGTACATGCTCCTCTTCCCCCTCTCCCTTTCTCCTTGTGCCATAGTCCCCCTCATCATTCCTACCCCTCTTAATCCCTTTTCCCCACCCATGTCAACACTTATCCCCTCACGTTCCCTTTTCCTCTATGGCTCTCGAGCATCGCCATGTCTGGCGTCAAGCCTCATGCCTTGATTCTTTTTCTAGTTCATAGAAGTGGTGTGGCTGTTGGGATCGAAGTCTCCACAGCTAGTGGCGTAAAATTCGTTACTTCTACGAGTGGGTGTAGTTCTGCAACATCTTCCGTGTGCGGTTCTCTGCTTCTACGCCTCTAATTTGCATTTCTGCTCGTGGTTCTCCGTCTGTGCGGCTGCAAAACTCTCCTGCTTCAACGCTTCCAACCTGTGTGCCTTCTTGCATCTTTTGGTCGCGGACAGATCGCGTCAAATTTTTTGGGCCTCTACAAAACTGTAACACATCTCGCACCCCTCTATCCTCTTTTTCTTCTCTTTCTCTTTCTCTTTCTCTTCTCTTCTCCTCTCCTTTTACCAAGGGTAAAAATTAAACACAAGACCTCTCCCTTCACAAAAGAAAGACTTACCACTAGGCCAGCAAATAGGAAGTGATCAAAATGTACTGATACTGCTTATATGTTGAAATCCCATGAACTGTAACTCTCTAACCATGGGGAGTTTCCTCTTGCTGTAAAAAGCAAAAGTACTTCATTTCATATGCTCTAGTCATATCTCATACTAGATCACAAATTCTTAGATGCACGCCACACGAGGAGGGTGGATATTTATGTCACTTCTCGACAAGTTCAAGAATTTGATGCTTGGTCCTCCACTCATTACTGCTACCAATTGGGGAGATCTCTTTCTTGATCTTCATGTCGATCTTCAACAACTGATTGTACAATGCATTGCTCAAGGAGACGACCGGTGGGATGATACACCGTGAATGATTCAAGATGAAGGACTGGTGATACACTGGGAGGACTTTGATTCCAATTCTACTCACTGTGCAGTGATCGAGCTACTCGCTGCATCGCATATAATTAAAAGGGTGACGTTCTTCCAAGGGTAGGATGATCCACAAGCTTGGGAGGACATTTGGCACCTCTGCTTATTAATTCCTATGGATAAGCTCGTCTTGAATGATTTCTTCTCGACCTCACTACAAAGGTTTCTAGGGCTCGGCTATGGTTGGTAATGTTTCGACCAAGAAATCCCTTTGTACCTAATCAACCCTTTGTGCCACATTTTGAGCTTCAAGTTGTAATTCTTTTTTGTATAAAGATAAACTATCAACAAAGAATTGCAAGTTTATTTGGTGTTGAACGTCTTGCTCAAGTATTGAATTCTCCCCATCTTCTCCTGCTACCTATCTTGGAATACCGAGAAACTTGGGATGTCCAGATTTTAGTCTTGGTGTGATGACATCTTGGCTCCTTCAATTTGACGGCGCATACAAACCTTCGACCAAGGCCGCTGATGTGGGTGTGAAGCTCACTTTACCAGGGGGTGAGCTGTATTGTTATAGCAAGTCTGCACCTACAAGTACTTGCAACCAAGCTGAGTACTCGGCACTCATTTTTTGGCTATTAAAGACGCAAGAACATCGCATCAAGCAACTTGAGATGCAAGGAGATTCTCAACTTGTGTGTGAACAAGTTAGTGGAAGTTGGAAGGTGCGGAGCGAAGGCTTAGTTCCACGACATCAACAAGCATTGGAACTTTGCAAAGAATTTGAAGAGGTAAAAATTCAACATATCCCTCGAGCTCAAAATTTAGTTACGCATGAAGCAAGTGGAAGCACCGCCCCAACAAAGCCGCAAGCCACGAATTTTGTAAAGAATGCAAAGGTTGTCGTCATCAATGAAACTCAATGTTGTGCATATTTGATACGAGTTTACCGACTTCGGAACACCATCAGAAAGATCCTTAAGACATTGCTCAAAAGAAGGATGTCAAACCGCACACCCCTTGAAGAAATAGCATGGCGAGTACAAGAACTGAAAGAAGCTGAAGGTGATATGCAAGCTCTCCAACTATTGACAGTTGTCATGGCATTCTTGTTTGCCTTGATGAACAACCTGTTAGAAAAAGAGAGAGAGCTAGAGAGCTGAACGTTGTGCTTGCAATAGATGAAGTGAGTAGTATAAGAAGTGGGATAGGTTTTGTCCAAGTGACAAAACCTGATCCTTCACTAACTGTAGTTAGTAAACTACTTGTGGTTAGGAAAAAAACCCTCTAAAAATAAGGAAAAAGTGTCCCTTAACCTACTTATTACATTATATTGGTCACTCCTAGAATATAATAATAATTCTAACACCCCCCTGCAGTGCCAATGTCATGTACAAGGAAATGATCAATCACCAAAAGGAGATAAGTTCAGGGCACTGCGAAATGTCTCAAACTTGTCACGTGGAAGTGCTTTGGTGAAGATGTCTGCAACATTGTCATATGTTGACACATAAATCATACTGATCTCTCCTGCATGCAACTTCTCTCTGACATAGTGATAGTGAACCTCAATGTGCTTCGTGCGAGCATGAAACATAGGATTCTTTGCCACTACTATAGCAATCTGACTATCAATGAGAATCGGAGAAGCACCCTCCAATAAAAGATGAAGATCAACAAACAAACGACGCAGCCAAACACATTCAACTGTCACTGTGAAAGCTGCCCTGTACTCAGCTTCACATGAGGAGGTAGCCACTGTAGACTGTTTCTTGCTCAACCAAGAAATGCAAAACCAGCCTTGCCTTATACCGATCAATGGACCCATCTGGCTTTCTTTTGACTTTGAAAACCCGCCGTGTACCTATGGCATTCTTACCTAGTGGCAAATCCACAACATCCCAAGTCTGATTTTTATGAATGGACTGCAACTCATCGTGCATGGCATTCATCCAATGCACATTATCCTTTGCTTCTTCAAATGTCTCAGGCTCCTCCTTATCAAGAAGAGTACCTGCATAAGCCGATTCAACTGAATGAGCTCCCTCCATGTGCCTTACGGCACTACGAGTTCTGCTAGGCAATGGAGCTTCAAGCCTACTCTCCCTGAGAGTCTAAAGCAACCAATGCGGGACTGTTTTGGCTGCATGCATCTCTTGAATTTCTTGCCTGACAACTTCATCCACACCCTGAGGTTGTACCAATTCAGCTGGGGGCTGAATTTGTACTTGTGGAGCTGGCGGAGGTTGCTGTAAATTCTGAGTTTCAGCCGGGGAACCAAATGCTATAGGGAGCATCCCCTCAAAACACATGTGAAGAGGCCGGAATCTGAAATTCAGCATGTGTATGTGCAGAATTTTCAGAGAATATAACATCTCTACTAACAAAAATCTTGCGTGTAGCAGGATTGTAGAGACGATAGCCTTTGCTTTGTGAAGTATATCCCACAAAAATGCATTTGAGTGCCTTATCTGACAACTTGTGTCTGAACTCCACACACACGTGGGCATATGCAACACAACCAAAAACGCTGAAATGGTCCACTGAAGGCTTTCTCCCATGCCATGCCTCATAGGGAGTGATTGTCTTCAAAGCCTTTGTAGAAGCCCGATTTAAAATATAGTTGGCACACCTGAGGCCTTCCCGCCAAAACCTGTCAGGCAACTTCCTACTTGTAAGCATGCATCTATCCATTTCCATGGCAGTGCGATTCTTCTGTTCAGCTTTGCCATTCTGCTGAGGTGTAAGCCTCACTGTAAGCTGATGCATAATGCCTTTTTCTTTCAGAAATGTCTCAAATTCATGAGACATTTACTCTTCCCCTCGATCTGTGCGAAGTGTTTGCACCTTGAGTTCCGTCTCATTCTCAACCATAGCCACAAAGTGTTTGAAATGCATAAACACTTCTGATTTTGCCTTGAGACCATAGACCCAAGTGTAGTTGGTAAAGTCATCTATGAATGTAACAAAATAGAGATGACCCCCAAAAGCAGGTGTCCTCATGAGACCGTAGACATCACTGTGAATAAGCTGTAATTTCCTTGTAGCTTTTACTGCACCATCCTTTTTGAAGGGAAGCCTATGCATTTTGCCAAGAATGCAACCTTCACATGCATGAGGAGGAGGCGACTCCAAACGAGGTAATGCATCAACCATATCATGCATCTGAAGTGTCATTAAGCTGCCATAGCTCATGTGTCCATACCTGGCATGCCATAACTCCGCATTCTGCATCACAGCAGTGGCAGTACTAAGAATGCATCACAGCAGTGGCAGTGCTAGCTAATAATGCAAGATGGGATCTTTTTTCATATAAATCAAGCTGAAAAAGACCCCGATACAAAGTGCCAGACAACCTCAAAGCATAGTCATTTTCTTTGTCTCTGACTGCACACTTGTCATCATCAAAAACAACCTGAAATCCTCCTCTATTGAGGGAGGACACTAAAAGCAAATTCTTCTTAATGCCTGGCACAAAGAGTACATCTGAAATTCTGAGATCTGTGCCATCAGCGGATGTGAGAATAATGTCTCCCACTCCACACACTGAATAAGAAGAATTATTTGCACAAGTTAACTTCTTCTTGGTGGGTGAAGAATGCAGAGTCACAAACAGACTTATCTTGGATGTGATGTACTTTGAAGCACCCTATCAAAATACCAAGTATGTAGTGTCTCATCAACACTAAAAGAGCATTCATCCTTTGAAGGATCGTAACTGCAAGTTAAGAAAGCATATAGATCATCATCATTAGTGGCTGTAGTATCTGAACTACCCACTGCAAAATCAGAAGTGCAAGACAGAAAGGCATAGTGCTCTTCAACCAAGTTGGCTGCAACATCTCCTCCATCATGAGAATGTGGAACTGATGCATCTGACACAGCCATACCGGAATCCCTTTTCTTCTCTTTGGCTATGCGTTTCTTGCACTCGCCAATATAATGACTTGGCTTCTTGCAATGAAGACAGATGCCCTTCTTTTTCTGCTTCTTTGTATCACCCTGTGCCTTATAAGAAGGTTGTCCAAAATCAGCTTTATGCTGATGTGTGGGCTGATTGGCATGTGGCTTATGCTGCCCTTTACCCTTGGGTTTGATCTTGGAGAGCATAGCATGCTCACCAGCCCGGGTTGCCATATTTCCGCGTGTTTGTTCCTCTTGCAACAGAAGTCCTACCAGCTCGTGAAAGGAGAGAGGATTCCTGCCCCCCCTCAATGACAGATTCAGCGAAGTGTGGAAACCGAGATAGGACTCTAGAAGAGAGTTCAAAGTGGTGGTGATCATCTCTGAATCCGGAATAACTTCATCAATATTCAGCAATTGTTCCCTAAGGTCCTGAAGCTTTGTGAGGTGAGAATTCATGGATTCTCCCTCTTCCATATTTGTATGAGAAAGTTCTCGCTTCAGAAAGGAAACCCTAGCATCATTTCTTGCTGCAAACATACTCTCAAGTATCTCCCAAGCTGCCATGGATGTCTTGCATGACCAAATATGAGGTATAATCAACCTCTTGACAGAAAGAGATATTATTGAAAGAGCTTGTGCATCTCTAGAGTCCCATCTTTTCTGCTTTGCTGTGGGAGCTCCTAGAGCGGCTGCTCCAATCACCTGTGCTGTATTTGTACCTCTTCCCCTGCCTCCAGCAGTAGGAGTGACAGGTATAGGCATTGTATCTGGTCTTTCTTCATCTCCATTGACATAATCCCAAAGATGTCTGCCAACCAAGATATTCCGAACCATGAAACTCCACAAGGAGTAGTTGGTGCCATCCAACTTATCCTCCTGTGTGAGAACCCCACACACCTCATTTGAGTTGTTATGAGCCATTTGCACCAGATAATCTCAAAAAATACAGCAAACTGACCAAGTGAAATCCCTTGCTGGGATATGCAATGCACAAGTAAAATCTGCAAAGAAAAATATGCCCAGAGTGACAAATACTGTCACAACCTGTCAAAGGCTCAAAATGCACCACAAAGCTCTGCTCAATGCCCAAAAATCTGCAAATAGAATCTGCAAAAAGTGGCAAAAGTCTGCAATTTTACTCATACTGAGTCCAAAACTGTTTGCAAACTTCCACAATGCTCTTTTACCTGCAAAATTGCAACTCAAATGCAAAAGCCTCAATTTCTTGTCGGAGATTGCATACAAAAGAGGGCAAATGGTCTGAAAGCCCCAAATGTTGCACAAATTTCACTCTGACTGCAAAAGCCCCAAATTTCACTGCAAAATTGCAGTGTAATTGCAAAAGCCCCAATTTCTTGGACAACCTGCAACCCAACTACAATGTCTGTCCACAAATACGGAATGCCCCAAATTTTTGCAAGATCTAAGCCAAAAAATGGTTATCTGCAAACAATGCCTGCCAAAAAACAAAATTGCTAAAGTACCTGCAAGGATAGAGCTTGCACAAAAGGTTCTGCAACACAAGTGTACGGAAGGTACACTCTCTGCACTGTACAGATCCCACATAACTTGTACGGACGTATGAAAGAACTATACGAAAGGACTACGGAAGTACAACGAGACTGTGCAAAAGTACGGACGACATGTGTACGGATGTACATCCAGTATGTACAGAGTGTACGAAACATGTACACTGACTGTACGGAAGGTACAGAATCTGTACGGTGCTCGATGTACTGAATGTACGGCTGTACGGACATCATATGTACGGCAGATGTACGGAACAGTCCGTACGACTTGTACGAACAACAGCACGAGCAACGTACCGACGAGTACAAAAGAAGTAACGCCTGCACTACATACGTTGTACAAATGGAGAACTGTACGGACGACGAGCTGCTGAGGACGAGCAGGAAGAGCAGGGAGCTTGTGGTCAAGGAAGCTAGGAGCAAGGTGCAAGTCCGGGAAGCAGTGTCTGCTCTGATACCAAATGTTAGAAAAAGAGAGAGAGCTAGAGAGCTGAACGTTGTGCTTGCAATAGATGAAGTGAGTAGTATAAGAAGCGGGATAGGTTTTATCTAAGTGACAAAACCTTATCCTTCACTAACCATAGTTAGTGAACTAACTGTAGTTAGAAAAAAAAAACCTCTAAAAATGAGAAAAAAGTGCCCCTAACCTACTTACTACATTACATTGGTCACTGCTAGAACCTCATGCAACACCATGTCTCTAACCCTCGCCTGTAAAGATGGATGCAATATCATGCCTCAACCAATAAAGGTTGGTCCTTTAAAGATTGTCTATGAGCTATTCTATGCTGAAGATTCTTCCCGTATAGCATTTCACAATACACCAGTCACACCCTACCCTGCCTATGTGTGCTTTGTGGATGTATCTTCACCTGATTTTCAATTCAAGCTACCTCTTTCCATCGTTTGCCAATAGATAAGCCTCATTTCGCCTCTCTTTTTTTTATTTTTCAAGCATGGCTGACAATCCCGTGTTTTGTGGTCGGGTTGAAGAAAATCCAAATGAGTATCTTGTGGCATTCAAGCACCGTTGTGTTTCTCTCAACTTTCTTACTGAAGATAGATGGTTGTTGGTTCCTCCCACATTTCTAGAGGGTTTGGCTCAAGTGTAGTACGAGAAGCAAGCCGAAGACGTTCGCCAAAGTTGACCAAGGTTGACAGCATCTATGATCAAGTATTTCGGCAAAGAAGAGGAGCCGGAGATTGTGTACCTGCAAGTAGCAAACCTGAAGTAATCAGAAGGTGAGACGGCGCGTCGATGTGTGGATCGAGCGACCGTGCTCCTGAACTGTTTAATTGCCACGCAAGAGGACAACGCCGGATTTCGAGCTGGAATGACTCAGCATGTGCTGCGCTACCTTCTAGCAAGAGCAAGTGATGAATTCCGCCTCAAGCTTAAATGGGAGAATCCAGAAACCATGGTACTAGCACATGAGATTGCTCAAAAGTTTGATAAAGTTCAATCTAACCCCGCTTCAAAGAAGACAGTTGTCCCTCCGCAACCCCCTCAATTCTTGCAACAACAACCTAGGGGTCCAACTCAAGGGCATACTTCCACCCCCCATCAGGGATGTATCCACCGCCTCAACCTCAAATGTATGGTCCTCCCTTAGATGCTTACCCTCCACAAGGTGTATATCCTCACCCTCCGCCTGGAAGATTTTCCTAGCCTCACCCACGAGCCCCCCTCCTACCTACTCCCCCGGTCCCTCTTGCTAAAGAACTTGGAGTCCACGACCTAGCCAAGGCCCTAAATGATCTTCGTCTTGAGATGGTGGGCATCAGAAATCAAGCCAACCGCCCTCCAAGAGAACGTGCCAATGTTGTATGCTACGAGTGCCACCAGAAGGGTCATTATCACACCGAATGTCCCAATATTCTAAGGGTGAATCTTCTAAGTAAATCAGACACTGAGGATTCTGACGTAGAGGTCCTTGACCTCGGGAAGAGAAGTCGTACTACCTCGGACCCCTCTCCAAACCGTGGACCGGGCCGCCCTAGGAAGGTGTCCTTCTCAGAGCCCTCAGATGCTGAGATGGCAAACCCACCAACAAAGAAGACTAAAAGATCTCGCTGGAGTAAGTGGTCGCCCTCGGATTTCCCTATCGGCTCAGGGCAAGAAGACTATTTGGTCGTTCAGGACCTTGCTCATCGGTCTTTGAGCATCACGCTCCCTCAACTAATAGCATTAAGCCCTAAGGTGAGACGTGAGCTGCAGCACAGGTTCTCAACAAGGAGAAGTAAGAAAAAGAAAAATGTACGAGAGGTTTCTTCTATCTCTGAAGAAATTGATCGACACCCGCATACAATAGATGTCATCATAGATAATTGCCGTATCAAGTGTGTGTGTCGATGGAGGAGCTGCATGTAATATCATGGTGTCCCGTATCATGAAAAAGTTGAATTTGAAATGCACAAGGCATTTTTCCACTCGAATCAAAATAGCAGATGGTCGACGATTCATTACCCTGGGAGCCATTGAGGATTTGCCCATCACTGTCAATGGGTTGACCACCACCGTCAATTTCTATATAGTGGACATTGAAGATACAGGCAGCAGTTACCCAGCCATACTCGGGAGACCGTGGTTAAGAAAGAGCGATGCAGTTAGCTATTGGAAGACAAGACACATGTCTTTTGGTGCTTCTAAGGAGAAGATCCCAGTGCAACCAGGTGCCACTGAACCAGAAGAAGAAGAGGAGCAAGACAGTGATACTCTCTCATCCTCGGTATCTGAATCAATGGAAGAATCAGACGGGGGGGGAGGAGTTCTCAGAGGAAGAAGTTTACATGATGGGGGTGTCTCCGACCCTGTCACCCGCAGAAAAGGTAACAGCTAGTCCTTAACAGCTTGAATCTATGCTTTCCCCAGATCTCACTCCGAGTGAGAAAGACGAGTTCCTAGAAATGTTCAAAGATTTCCCTGACCTCTTCGCAACTAGCTACCACCACCTTTGCCATGTGAGTGCCATAAAACACAAGATAGAGCTGAAACCTGATGTGAAGGCCCAGAAGTATAGGAGATTAGAACCCCTACAGACCGATGCTTTGCGCTCAGAGTTACAGAAGCTTATAGAAGCTGGGTTTATTATTCCAGCTTACAATACTGAATGGGTTTCACCAGTGGTAGTTACTCCAAAGAAAAACAACAAGTGACAGGTCGGCATCGATTATAAGAAACTCAATGCGGCCACCAAGAGGGACCATCATCCTCTGCCCTTCAAAGACCTCATTCTTGAGAAGGTAAGTGGTCATGAGATGTATACTTTCTGTGATGGTTACTCCGGGTTTTATCAAATCAGAATTGCCAAAGAGGATGTGCTTAAAACCACATTTGCCAGACCCTGGGGGACGTTTGGATTCAAAGTAATGCCATTTGGCCTCACCAATGTTCCTGCTACCTTTCAAAGATTTATGCAAATGGTGTTTGCTCCTTATTTGGGGGTTTTCTTAGAGGTGTTTTTAGATGATTTTTGTATATTCTCGGCACGGAAGGAGCACGTCATGAAGGTTAGGTTGGCCTTCCAAAGGATCAATGATGCGAATGGTAGCCTCAACCCTGATAAATGCACCATTGGAGCCACTCAAGGGAGGCTATTGGGACATATTGTCTCATTCGAGGGCGTCAAGTCTGACCCCGAGAAGATAGAAGCTATCCTCAAGCTCTCCCCGCTAACAACCAAACGTCAAGTGCACTCATTTGTCAATCTAGCACCGCCGCTTCATTGATCAATATGCTGCTTTGACGTGACCCATGACTATGCTATTAAAAGATGGGGTTGATTTCTCTTGGGATGAGAATTATGATCATGAGTTGTACAAATCAAGAGTGCTCTGGCTTCCGAACCCATTCTACGCAATCCTAATTGGTCAAAGACTTTCTATATCAATCCTGGGTTTGATGAGCACACTCTGGCGGGTATTCTTCTCCAACAAGGGAAGGATTGGTTCATGTATCCCGTTCGATTTGCTTCTCGACAATTGCTCGAAACTGAACAACGCTACTCTGAGGCCAACAAGCATGCCTTGTCTTTGGTGTTCTGCATTAAGAATTTTAATGCATTATGTGACTGAAAAGTCCTCCATTATAATCTCTAGCAATGGTCTTGCAAAACAGGTTCTTCAATCACCAAAACCCATGGGCCGGCTGGCCAAATGGTATGCAGTTTTACAAGAATATGATTTTTCTTTCAAAATTATAAAAGGGAGTTGTTCCAACTTAAAGAATGCTTTGATTGATTTAGAGAAGTGCTTCGATGTAACCCTTGTAGCGGCCATAGAAGTTAGGGATCCATGGTATGATGGTATCTGCAAATTTCTGACCTCTTTCTCCTTTCCTCCAAAAAGTACTAGCTATGAGAGAAAGAAGATCCGCAAAGATAGTAGACGCTACACTTTCTTTGATGGGGTGTTGTACCATCAAGGCATGGATGGGGTACTAAGATGGGCCATTGATGCAGATGAAGTACCTAAGATATTAAAGCATTATCATGATGGATTTTATGGAGACCACTATGCCGGTGACTATACAGCTAAGAAGATTTTACATGCTGGGTACTATTGACCGACCTTGTTCAAGGATGTCACTATATATTGTAAAACTTCTGAACAGTGCCGATTCTTTAGTAGGAAGGATTTGCGTCCTGGGCAACATCACCCAGTGATGTCCATCCATCCATTTCAAAAGTGAGGAACAAATTTTGTTAGGTCCCTGCTCATGACTGCCCACAAAAAGAAGTATCTTCTGGTAGCCACTCAGTATGTCACTAAGTGGGCTGAAGCTATCGCCATCCCCCTCTGCAAATGGTAAGGCAATTTCAAATTTCATATTTGAACGTATCCGCACAAGGTTTGGGACACCCATGGAAATAGTATCTGACCATGAGAGTCCATTCTTAAATGAAGCTCATGGATGGGGCTTTTTGATTTCTCAAGCTAATGTTGGCCAAAGCCTATATCGTCGAATCACTCATTTGGAAGCTTCCCTTCCATGCCTTTGTTGATGCCTCCAACACAAAAATTGGTGCGGTATTGATTAAAGAAAGGACGAAGAATTGGTATTGATTAAAGAAAGGACGAAGAATTGGTATCCAACACAAAAATTGGTGCGGTATTGATTAAAGAAAGGACGAAGAATTGGTATCGCCTGGTTTACTATGCAAGTTGCAAATGTTGAAGCCCGAGAAGCATTATTTAATGATGGAGAAGGAGGCGCTCGGATTGAATTATTTCATCTGGAGGATCTGTCTCCTGATGCTCTAGATTTGTTTATATCTTGGAGGCTTGTGGCAATATATTAGCTATAGGCAAGGGGAGGGAAATGCACACATAGATTTTCAGAAAGTGATATGTTTGTTGGAAGCACTTGGTACATATGTATGCCACATGTTACTGGCTTGCAAAATCACACGAGACGTATCCAACGTCCATGGGACAAACGGAGCGGACCAACGACCTCCTTTGTAAATCCATGGGAAAAATGGCCACAGGGAACAGGAGCCAGTAGGATCAAAAGGTCACTGAAGCCGTGTGGGCTTACAACATCACCCATAAAACGTCTACAGGTCACACTCCTTTTGAGTTCGTGTATGGTACTGAGGCCGTTTTACCACTAGAAATAGAGATTCCGACCTTGAGATTGGCACAAGAACAGAGGATGACAGAAGATGAGCATGTAGAGGCCAGGTTGGTACAACTTGAGAAGCTAGATGAAACCCGACGTCTTGCACTCCATCCAACAAAGATCCAAAAGAACCGACAAAAGGCCCGCTTGGATGCTAAGATTCGCAAGGGATGGGAAAGACACTTTGCTGAGGGGGATGTTGTGCTATGCTTTGATAACAGATTGGACCACCAAATAGATAAAAAGTTCCTTTCACTGTGAACCGGTCCATACAAAGTCATCAAGGAACGTAGCAATGGGTCTGTACAAGTTCAAGAGCTGCATTAGCCATATGGCAATAAAGTGATCAACAAGCGTTATCTCAAGCCCTTCTTTGTTCGTGATGGTCTCAAGCATGAAAATGCTATGCATTCCCTGCCTAAGGGGGGGAACTATTTGACCAAGGTAAAAGGCATAAATATATGTGTATGCTTGTATGTGTGGCAATAGTATAATAAAATATGGTGTGCATAGGGCCCAGGGTTGAGGTGGCAAGGCATGACCATGTGCCACCCTTCCACATAAGCATAGTTGCCAGAAACGGCCGTTTCTTGGCAGGAAACGAAAACGGTGTTTCTTAAAGAAATGCTGTTTCGTAAAACCTGTTTTTGACCTAGACCCCCTAAATCGCAATTTCGCCGCCAGGCTCCTTTCTTCGCCGCCTCCCGCCCATTGCACTCCTTCTGTGCATCCTTGCTACTCTCTCCACCTTCTCTAAGCTCTCTCCATCCCTCCATCCTTTGCTCTTGGACTCTCCATCCCGTTTTCCTCGGACCTCCATCCTTCTCTCTCCATCCTCTTCATCCTTCTCTCCATCTTCTCCATCCCGCAAGCTGCAGCTTGGCAGCCTGCTCTCCATCCCTCCATCCTTCTTCTCTCCATCCTCTCTTTAATCTTACCTGTAACCTCTCCATCCTCCTCTCCATCCTCCTTCACTTCTACCTCTGATCCTCAAGGCTCCTTCCACCTCTCCATCCTCTTTTACCTCTGAGCTCTCCATTCTCCTCCTACCTCTCCATCCTTTCTCACTTGTGACCTCTCCATCCTCCTTCTCACCTCTCCATCCTCCTCAGTGCCGAGAGATGCTTATTGGGTCCATGTCTCCCTCCTGGATAGTTATAAAGGAGGCAGTGGCTCCAAGAAGTGGAGATGCAACTATTGCGGCATAAGCAAAACGGGGTCTGTCACACAGGTGAAAGACCATCTCGCAAGTGTTCCTAGCAAGGATGTAGGACCTTGTGAGTTCGTGCCTACTCCAGTGAAAGGTGGCCTAACAGAATGAAAGCGTGTGCATATGGCAGCCTTAGCTGCAAAAAGTGGAGGGCAAGGGCTGCAAGATGAAGAAGAGGCTGCTAACACTGAGCCATTGGATGATGCCAGCACATTGGGTTCTGCAAAGAAAAGTAGAGGGGCATCAACTACATCGAGCGCGGATGCTACAAGAACACCCTTGCCACATGGTTCAATTAGTGTGGATGCTAGTGTGGGAAAAAGAGGATCACTGCAAAGGTCTAGCATTCAAACACGCTTGCAAAAGCAAGCAGTGAAGGAGGCCACTAGTGAGCTCACAAAGCTCTTCATACAATGTGCAATACCCTTTCATGTGGCGAAGACTACACGATGGAGGAAGGCCATGAGAGCCGTAAGCCGCATTGGGTATGAATGGGAAGGGCCTACATATGAGGCCTTGCGGACAAGAGAGCTAAGAAGAGAGAGGGAATGTGTGGAAGACCAAATGAAGCCCTTGAAAGAGACTTGGAAAAAATATGGATGCACACTCTTATGCGATGGATGGTCAAATGCACACAGGAGGAATGTGTACAATATTTTAGTGTCTTCTTGCAAGGGAACCATGTTCTTGAGAGCCATAGACGCTTCCACTGCAGGTACAGTGATTACAGGGTTGTATATTTGGGAGCATTTACGGGCAGCCATTATGGAGATCGGTGTTGAGGATGTGGTGTAGGTGGTGACAGATAATGGCAGCAATTGTGTATCAATGGGTGACATGTTAGAAGATGAGTTTCCTAAGATTGTGATGGACACCATGTGCCTCACATTGCCTTGATCTTTTGATCGAGAAAAGATTGAGGACCTAGGGAAGATACATTGGATTGATGACATCTTCTCCACAGCCCGCAGTATCGTGAAGATGTCACGAAGAGACCCAAAGTCCTCAGCATCTATCGGGCTTACAGTGACCTTGAGCTATTGAAACCTCTAGCCACAAGGTTTGCTTACATGTTCATAGTGTTGGTGGAGAGGCTCGTGCGAGTGCGCCAGGGCTTGTTGCGCACGGTTGTGTCTCGCGAGTGGGGAGATTGGGATGATAGAGGCCAAGCAAAGTCTATCAAATTTTTTCGCATGATCATGGATGAGTCTTGGTGGAATCAGGCGGAGGCATTAATCAAATCGATTAATCCTATCTACACGGTGCTTCGCATCACGACCATGGAGGGAAACACATTTGGCATGGTTGCTTTGCATATTTATATCAAATCCATAGGCCGACTAAAGCTTGCGAGACTACCAACTAAGTTGGCAGTTTTAATTAGACCATTATTGCATGCGTATATCGACTAAAGGTGAATTTGGTTCACTTGAATAGTCTTCCTTCCCTATTCCTTTATTAATATATATACAAATATGTCCAATTTTTTGCATAGGGGATTTTAAACTTGATGTTTAAGCACAATATTGTAGAATCACGTGGGCTAGAATAGATGCATCTTGGAAGAGGAGTGAGAGCACAAGATGTAACCAAAATGTTGTTCACTATTGATTGTGAGAGAGGTGACTCTCTCTTATAGAAATGGGGAGAAGGTGGCACCTTCCCTACATCAGTGGCAATCAGCCCCTACATCAGTGGGACTGGCCTAAATCAAAGGAACCTCCCATGTGCGGACCTTTGGCTTACATCATCACTTAGGTCACACACTAGACACATCATAGCACTTGATGTGCCTCTACAACACACACAAACACACATGTGACTCCCCTAGATACACACATGCACCATAGAGCAAGCCCTTGATCACACTTATCCCAACATACTCCCCCTCAAGGGGTTGCCTCTTGCAATGTCAAGGATACATCTAGTCTCATAGTTTCTCATGCCATCTCATGGTGGTCAAGGATAAATCTATGGCTAGGATCTCATGCTAGCAAGGGTTCCCAAGGGTGTGAGGTTCACAAAAATGGGATAGACAAAACACATATCACATGGTCTACATCATATGATGACCAGAAGTGATTTACAAAAGACAAAACATATGACATTCTTTTTGGAGTACGACTCCAAGCAGAAACCTCAAAATTTGACCTAGTGATAATAAACAAAAATTCAAAAGACAAAGTGCTCAAAAAGCATAGTCTTTATCTTCAAAGTTTGATTCTTCATTTGCTGATGGAGTTCTTCCTTCGGCCAAATTTGCTTTGTTGTTGAAGTAGCCCTTCTTCACAAGAAATGCTTCATTCTCTTTGGAGTTGTTCTTCTTCATGGAATAACACATTCCCTTTTCCAATTGTAGCCAAAGGAACTTAATAAGCAAGATATATTTGAAGCATTTCCCTTGTGCACCAAATACTGTGAGAAGATGATCCCAAGCTTCATGTGAAGTTTCAAAGCCATCAATGTGGTAAATGTATGAGTCACTTAATCCCA
This sequence comes from Dipteris shenzhenensis, assembly GCF_047967505.1. Classification (NCBI taxonomy): domain Eukaryota; kingdom Viridiplantae; phylum Streptophyta; class Polypodiopsida; order Gleicheniales; family Dipteridaceae; genus Dipteris; species Dipteris shenzhenensis. The sequence goes on from NC_141597.1 coordinate 17,212,757, forward strand.
AAGCAATGATAGCAAGAGCCTTCTTGTCTTTGATCAACCAGTTAGCTTCTTCTTTTGTAGACTTCTTATCCTTTCTATTCACAACATTCCATATCTTCTTTTTCATAAGCACAAACTTAGCTTTTGTTTGTCAAGTATGGAAACTAGTTCCATCAAACTTCTCTACTTGCTCGGGCTTAGTCATGTTTACAATTCAAGTACTCATCAATCATGAGAATCACATAGTCATCATTCTAAATGCAAAGTATAAGGACACTTATGAGCTCCATGACTGAGTTCTACTACTCAAGTACAAGCAAAACAATGAAAATTTGCAGTAAATAATAGAACCCCACTACTTATGGTGATTGCTCAACACCCTTTGACCAAAATATGCAGAATTCAATTAGCAGAGACCAAGGTAGATTGGAGGGTGCAATTCGCATAGCTCGTAGCTCTATTCAAGGGGATTTTTATGCAGAAATAAAGGCCTTATACCAGAGAAGGTCCTCAACCAAGGAAGCGTGCAATGTTGCGCCAGGTCGCCATAGCCGAGCTTAGTAAAATCGACTGGTCTTTTATCTGTTTCTCCTCCAAAACTTGACCAAACGGGGCTCAAACTTCATCAGCAGCTTGCTTGAAGTGTCGCCCAACTCGTGCTCAGAGGAATTTGGAAATGAGTGACCACAGAGGCGGCATTACACGATACATCGGCGGAATGTTTTCTTGTTGGCACAGGCGATGGAGGCACAATTTCACGACAAGCTTCGAGCTGAAGGGGCGCCCTACAGAGATTGTTCTACAACACAAAGGGCTTGGAGAATGGTTGCTTGTAGGTAGAGAACAAGCTCACACAAAATTTTGGAAGGAAAGAGGAAAATAGAGATGATGAGGAATCTTTGAAAAAACTAGTAGTTCATGCTAGAGAGAGCATCTAATGCTAGGCTAGGCTAGATCTAGAACCTAAAGCTCTGATACCAAATGTAGAATCACGTGGGATAGAATAGATGCATCTTGGAAGAGGAGTGAGAGCACAAGATGTAACCAAAATGTTGTTCACTATTGATTGTGAGAGAGGTGACTCTCTCTTATAGAAATGGGGAGAAGGTGGCACCTTCCCTACATCAGTGGCAATCAACCCCTACATCAGTGGGACTGGCCTAAATCAAAGGAATGTCCCATGTGGGGGCCTTTGGCTTACATCATCACTTAGGTCACACACTAGACACATCATAGCACTTGATGTGCCTCTACAACACACACAAACACACATGTGACTCCCCTAGATGCACACATGCACCATAGAGCAAGCCCTTGATCACACTTATCCCAACAAATATTTAATACGATCCTATTAAGCATGGACCCGCTAAATTACAAAATCCGATTTCTTGCCAGTTGATCATCATTAAGATAAGTAAACAATAAAACGGATATTTCATGTCGCATATGGCACAACCGAATAGATACCGCGTGATTGAATTATGCTAATCTTGTTTTATTTCAACCGGCTCTCCAATTTTTGGTCTCGCAAGTGGCATGAATCTTTGCATTCAATTGTCTCTCCAAAGTATAAGGATATGTATGCGAGTATGTATCCCTCTTATATAGTCAATGTACTAATCGCTTCTAAAAAACATTCATTATAGTCTCCCCATGAGCATGATGATTTACACATGATGTATATGTGTAGGAACCAAGCCAAAAAATAGTCAACAAATGTGACTGTACATGGGAGGCATGTGTGTGCAAAAGGTGCTAAAATCATGAATCCGAGAGAAAGATCACTACCAAGTGTCACGCTGAGTGATGAACTGCCGAATGACAAGAGAACTGAACTAGTGTCAGTGTGTGAATGTGTCTACATAAATAATTCATCACAATCATAATATTTCATCCATGGAACAAGTACAGTTCTTGACATAAATAAAGTGCCTCGAATAATTTTCAAGCACATTCACGGAACACATTGTGAATAGTGTCTTTGAGACATTTTTAGGATCATATCCAAAGATCAACTTGGCATTTAAGCGCATATTAATACTACAGTCTATGGGTTGCGAGAGTCAACACAATAGGGTTTCCTCCTTGGGCACATTCAGGGCAAAATTCGGGGCTGTCCCTTTGTCACTCTGATGCTTTTTGACTGGGAAAGCATACTCTCATGGATTGGTCGGGTTTCTCCAAATGGTAATTCTTTGTGTGCTGAAAGTATTCATTGGTCGAATGCTTTTGCTACTCCTCTAGCTTTGCAAGAGCCCAGACACTCTTATTTACTATGGTCCATGGTATTCGTCTTGTGGCAGATGTATTGGATGATACAGGTTCAGTGATGCCCTTTCCAATGGCGGCTCGTGGTTTTGCTCTAGGAATGCATTATCACCCCTACTAGCGTTTGATTGCTCAAATGCTTCAAGATTTTCAGCCAGCACCTCCCCTTCAGCTTCAAATTGCCTATGTGATTGGCTGCTTGTTTCGGACTTCACTGCTCAGCGTCCTCTTTCTTTGACTTCTCTCACACTTGCTAGTATATACAGTGTTCCTTGCCTCTCCTCTAGATTACAGCCCGTGCAAATCATGTGTGGTCTATGAGGCGCAATGCAAGGTGGTGCAAGGGTAGACTGCGTCAACTTTGGAATTGCAAACTCTCTCTTCGCCAACAGGTTTTTCTTTGGAGGATAGTGTTTTTCCTTCTAGCATAATTCTAGATCGAAGGCATATTGAGCTGGCTACGTGTCATCGATGCTTAGCTTCTTGGGAATCGGTGGCTCATATATTTTGAGCATTGTTAGCGATATTTCTTATGCTTCTTGAAAGTATCTTGGGGGCTCACTTTTCAGCCGGCTGTCTTTGGCAGGCTATTTTGGCTGTTTGGATTGTACCTTGACCAGTAGGGATATGATCTTTTCTTTTCATGGGTTCGCAATTGGGCCCCAAGGAATCTTTGGAAGGACAAAAGCCATTGGGTTCTTGATAATCCTTCTCTAAACAAGTTCTCTTTTTTCCGAGCGCCCCTCAGACGGTCCTTTTATGACTGTCTGCATGGGGGCCAATTGGATTACTCTCAGTACTTGGCATATATGCAAGTTTTTTAAAGATGTAATTCCTCTGTCTCTTGGAGACAACTTCTGTTAATATAATTATCTGGATGTCATCTACACACAAAAAGTAAGTGCGTGCGTGTGTGTGTGTGCACATGTACATATAGCTACATATATATTTAGATATACATGTATATGTAGATAGACAGATAGATAGATAGATAGACGTTTGGTATCAAAACCTTACTCCTCTACTAGCAGAAGCTAGTCCCACCTCAGTACGTGGTCTTGTTAAAAAATCAAGAGGGAATGAATCACTCAAACCTCCACCCAAGATCTCTCCAACTCTTACACACACTCAACTCAGATAGATGATCACAGATGCAACAAACACTCTCTCAGAAATAAATATGGACGGAGAGAGAAAGAGAGTATATTCATCCACCAGATGGTGGGCAGAAAAATAGCTCCAAGGGAGCAGTACAAAACACAGCAGACTGCTGGAGAAAACTGATGGACTCTCTCTCTCTCACAACCTGCTCCAGATCTGAGTGCTGAACACAGCCTTGGAGAGGCTTTCAGTCTTGTACTGGATGCTGGAATGAATGGAGGAGTAGGCCTTTTATAGGCACTGCCCAGGCCCCTTGAGTTGACCGACCAGCAGGGTCGGTACCCTGTCTGGTGGCCGACCACATGGGCCCTAGAAAACCGACCAAGGTTGGCCCTGGTCGGTGGCCCTGGTTGGGCCGACTTGGCCTGCCACAGGCCCCTATATAAGGGTGACCTGTGCAGCCAGTCTGCGCTGCTGCAGGAGCCTCCATGTGAGGCCTAAAGCCCTGTTTTACCTGCTGTTGCAGGCTGCAACCAGCCCGTGTGCTGGTTGCCTATGATGCCGACCTGAGTCTCTCTCCAGCCCTCCTACCTCTCACTGCCCCTTGTCCCCTCAAATCGGGGGCTCACAGGTGGGCACAGTGACTTTCTAACACCCCCCCTCAATGTCAAACTGTGGGCCAATCCCCATTCGTTTGATGAGGTGCTCCATCTATTCTCGAGGAATGCCTTCGTGAAGAGGTCGGACAAGTTGTCGGTGGTCGGGCGGTACATAAGCTCGATCACGTCGTCAATCATGAGCTCTCGAACAAAGTGGTAATGAACTTTGATGTGCTTGGTCCGCGCATGGTACACTGGATTCTTGGCAATGGCTATGCAACTTTGATTGTCGCATATCAGCACTGTTGCATCCTCCTGACATACGTCCATGTCCTCCAAAATCCACCTCAACCACAATGTCTCACAAGCTGCTGTACACGTGGCTCTGTACTCTGCCTCTGTAGATGAAAGGGCCACTGTGGGTTGCTTCTTACTCAGCCAAGAGATGGCACCAAATGCAAGTAAGAAACAATACCCTGTTGTTGATCTCCTGGTGTCAGCATCACCCGCCCAATCACTATCACAGAACCCACCTAGTTCGATGCCTTTGGTATAGGTGATCCCGTAGGTGCAAGTACCCTTTAGATACCTCAGCACCCGTAAACCTGCATCCCAATGACTCTTCCTGGGAGAAGCAGAGAACTAGCATAATAGCCCAACTACATAACAAATATCAAGTCAAGTATTGGTAAGGTAAAGCAAACTTCCTACCAATCGTCAGTACAAAGGAGTATCGACCAGCTGAGATGTGTCATGAACACTTAGCTTGAGCCCGACCTCCATAGGAGTTACTACTGTCCTGCAATCCTCCATCTAAAATCTCAGAAGTTCTATGCAATATTTCTCCTGTGAAATGAAGATCCTATCTTTGGCCTGCTCTACTTCTATCCCGAGGAAGTAGTGTAATAACCCAAGGTCAGTCATCTCAAACTCAGGCATGAGTAGCTCCTTGACCTGAGAAATCTTCTTAACATGGTCACCTCTCGAGATAAGATCATCAACATAGAGGATGAGTACCGATCGCAACCCCTTCTCAATGAACAAGTAGAGGTTTGCCTCAGAAGGGCTCCAACTTAGCCCTATCTTCTGAAAGAATACATCAATCCTTTGGTACCAAGCTCTGGGGGCCTGTTTCAGCCCGTATAGTGCCTTCTTCAACCTGCAGACCTTTAATGGGGACCCTGGATCTTGAAAGCCCGGTGGCTGCTCGACTTATACCTCCTCCTCCAAGGTTCCATTAAGGAATGCAGACTTCACGTCCATTTGAAAAATAGGCCACTGGAATTGGGCAGCAAGGGCAATCACTGCCCGGATAGTAACCATGCGAGCTGTGGGAGCAAAAGTTTCATCAAAATCCATGCCTTCAATTTGAGCAAAACTTTGACCACTAACCTTGCTTTATACTAGTCCCAAGTATTGTTCTTCAGGATAGCATCCATCTCTGCTTGCATGGCAGCCTACCATTCTGGATGGTCCTTCGCCTCCTCGAAGGTCCTTGGCTCTTCAAGCTGAGCCACCAACGCAAAATTCACGGATGGGATCTTCTGAAGACTTTGGGACTCGCAATCCAGAACTGCTACTCTCAGGTATTTCAGTGACCCGAGAGTCTTCCAATGTCCGTAAGTACCATTGGGGCAACCTCTTCTGCTTCTCAATTAGAGGAGGAACTAGAACTGCTTCTGGAACATCCTGCTCTTCCTCAGTACCTTGTGAAACATCAGCTTCTAATTTCGCCACCTCTTGGATGGTCAACCTGGGGTGGGGTGGGTTCGGGGGTTGAACAATCTCCTCCTCCTCAATCTGAGGCTCCTCCTAGGGTTCAGGTTCCTTTTCCTTGAAGACAACACCCCGACTGATAAGGATATGCTTCTTTACTACATCGAAGAGTCGATAGGCCTTGGATTCTTCGCTATACCCAACAAAGATACATTTTCTGCTCCGGGAATCAAGCTTGGTCCTGTCTTCCTTGTGCACATGCACCCATGCGTTAGAACCAAAAATGCGAAGATGAGTGATAGAGGGCTTCTTACCATAAAATGCCTCATATGGAGTCTTGTCCTTGACGGCCTTCGTCTTGGCCCTGTTGAGAATGTGTACGGCTGTATTGATAGCTTCACTCCAATAGGATTTAGAAAGGTTCCCACCTCGAAGCATAGCAAGCCCTATCTCCGTGCTGGTTCTATGCTTCCTCTCGGTTACCCCGTTTTGTTGAGAAGTATGTGCTGTGGTGAGTTGTCACTTGATCCAATGCTTGCGACAAAATGTGTTGAACTCATTTGAGGTGGATTCTCCCCCCTATCTGTACGGAATGTCTTGACATCCTCCCCTGTCTCCTTTTCAACTCTGGCCTTCCAGTCCTTGAACTTCTCGAAAGCCTGTGACTTTTTGGCCAAACAATACACCCAGGTCATTCTACTGAAACCATCCTTAAAGAGAAGTGAGTACCTGGATCCTACCCACGATGCTGTAGACATTGGGCCACAAATGTTGGCATGAACCAACTCAAGAGGTTTGCTGGCCCGAAACGAGGCCTCTTGTGGGAACTTGTCCATGTGCTGCTTGCCTTCTAGACAAGCCCTACACACACCATCCTTGCCTGTAATTGGTGGAAGTCCATCCACCATCTTCGACTTTGACATTTCAGCCAAGGTTCCATAGCTGATGTGACCGAAGCGCTCATGCCAAAGTTTGGACTTTCCGTTGTCTTCATGAACCAACATTGCACTGAGGCGGTATAGTCCGTTCTCTTCAACTCCTTGAGCCACCATCTGCCCATTTGCTTTGGATGTCACGGTGACCTTGCCATCTTGAAAGAGAACTGCCATGTTGTTTTTGTCCATCTAACTTACAGACGGTAAGTTCTTGCAAAGGTTGAGTACATAAAGTACTCCAGACATATCCTTCTCCTCACCCGCGGTTGTAATGAAAGGAATGCTACCGATGCCCTTCACAGGACACGTCCGGCTATCCCCGACAGAAACTTTGGAATCCGGGTGTGTACTTTCCACGGTTTTGAACCAAGTCTTTCCGTTAGATATGTGCTTTGAAGCACCGCTGTCAACATACCAACCCTCTTTTCCTTCACTGACTGCATACGCTGAACAATGTTCATTGATTAAAAACAACTGTCCAGTCGTCACATTGGCAGAATCATTCTTAGGCTCTTCTTTGTTCCTGGCTTCTCTCTTCCGCTTCTGATCCGCCTTCTTCTTTCGGCATTCTTTGGAGGAGTGTCCAAGCTTTTCACAGTAACAGCACTTCATTTTCTTCTTTCGGTCATCGTCCTCTTACTTCTTGAACTCCTTTGACTTGCCTTTTCTTGGCTTTGGCTACTAATGCCTTCTCGTCGGTTTGCGTAAAGAGTTTCTCTCGAGCCTCCTCCTGAAGCAGGAGTGGACCAAGCTCCTCAAAGGTGATTGGCTTAGTCAGTTGACCCGCAGTGACCGTAGTCACAAAACTTTTGAAACTCCGTGGCAACTTGTGGAGTGTGAGCAACGCCAATTGACTCGAGTCCACCTTCTGACCAACCGCCGCTACGAGCTGGTCCCGCACGACTTTCACCTTTGTCACATGGTCATGCACACTATCACCCTCATTCATATCAAGATTATAAAGCTGATGCTGAAGAGTAATGATACGGGCTGTATTATCGGTTTCATACAGCTCCTTCAGTATGGCCCACGCCTCTGAAGACGTCTCTACCAACTGGATATGAGGAATCACAACATCTGCTATCATGCCAATTAGCATTGCTAAGGCTTGAGCATCCCTCTCCTCCCACGCACTGAGTTCATCCGCATTTGCTTCAAATAAAACTTCACCTCTTTTGTCCACAATGTCCTCCGGCTTCTCCTCGGTCCCAATCACTATCTTCCACAGCTTCCGTGCCAACAGATGGCTTCGGATTTTGACTTTTCACATTGGATAGTTCGTCCCATCGAGCTTTCCAGCTTCACCAAAATTGGGAATAAATGAAGAAGGAAGATGATTGGAGATGGAGGAAGGACGAGCAGTGGGTGTAGAGGCTTCTGAACGCTGATCCATCTCGGTGAATAGCAAACTGAAAAAAAACTGAAGCAAAAAAGATGTACTGACCTCCCGTGCTAGCCTGAGCTGAAAACAGAATCACCTTTCTGCCAAGGGACTCCTTCCTTCAGAGAGTGCTTTGATGAAGAAGAGTTGAGAGCCTATGGCTCTGATAGCATGTTAAAAAATCAAGAGGGAATGAATCACTCAAACCTCCACCCAAGATCTCTCCAACTCTTACACACACTCAACTCAGATAAATGATCACAGATGCAACAAACACTCTCTCAGAAATAAATATGGACGGAGAGAGAAAGAGAGTATATTCATCCACCAGATGGTGCGCAGAAAAATAGCTCCAAGGGAGCAGTACAAAACACAGCAGACTCTGTTGCAGGCTACAACCAGCCCGTGTGCTGGTTGCCTATGATGCCAACCTGAGTCTCTCTCTCTCCAGCCCTCCTACCTCTCACTGCCCTTGTCCCCTCAAATCAAGGGCTCACAGGTGGGCACAGTGAGTTTCTAACAGGTCTCCAGCAAAGGATCTTCCTTTCAAGGAAAAACACTTAAGGGGTGAACATGACAGCTGGCCCAATGCGCAATGAAGTAAGGGTGTGAGTAGCTTCTAGTTGTTGATGTTAGAGTTTGGAAGGTCATCTCCCCATCAATGAGCCCCCAAATAAAGACAGCATAGGGGAGGTGCACCAAGAGGCAGTCAGGGATGCCACGAGGGCATCCACAGGGGAAAAACATACAGCACTGGCAGGGCTGCCACATGGGCAGCATGCTGGCTGCCATATGAGCAGCGAGGATTGAACAAGGGTCTGGCAGATGGCTGCAACTGGAGCAGCATCAGCCTGGAGCACAAGAAACCCTGCAGGGACAGCCAGACGGAGCTGTCAAGGGCGGTCGGATGGCAGCAAGCACTGCTGCAGATCTACCACAGTAACCAGGACCAAACTGGAGATGTTTAGAACTGTTCAAAGGTTTCCAAGGTATGGCTGTGCAGCATACTACAGCAACAGGCACAGCTGACAGAGGCTGTTTGGAGCTGCCAAACTGGTCAAGGTGCACCAGCAGGTTAGAGAAGTGCAGAACCAAAGCACTTGGAGGAGATCTGCCATGCAGCAGTATTGTGCCTGGATTGGACCAGGTAAAGTATGCAGAAAGGGCCAGAAACAGGGGAGGCTGAAGGCAGGCCAACAGCAGGCTGCCATGGGGCCAAGTCAGGCAGAAAGTCTGCAAAAGAAGCCACAGACTGGGTCGGCCCAATCTGTGCGAAAGTCAGGCAGGTTTGTTGGGATTCCAGCCCAGAAAAAGGCCCATCCCTGTGGCATTCATTATTCAAGTGTTCAGGCTTTCTGGAGCTCCAATTTTGGCTGCCACCACTACAGCAGGGAGCTCCAAAACTACAGCAACAAGTCTTCACAAGGGGCTGTCTACACAGCAGAAAGGGAGGACAGATTCAAGGGAGACTTGTGCCTCACCATTGGCTACCAACACAGCAGCAAGAAGGTCAAGGATCACGGAAGCAAACACTGCCTTACGATAGGCTGTCCAAGGTGTGTTTGCAGGGTACCATTACGAAGCCCAAACAAGCTTTAGGAGAGCAACACAGGCATGCACACCAGAGGGAGCAAGAAGACTCTTCATCAATGCTAGCTCTTAAACCAAACGAAACAACCCCAACCAAGCCAAGTAAATGTTTGACCCTCGTGGGGTACAACTCCAAGCCGGAATCCTTGTACCCAAGCCGGAATCCTCGAAACCACAAGACAATCCCGCAAAACAACCCATAAGGTCCAAGCTAATAATACCTAGAGCCATCCCCAAGCCTAATGTCTAGACCACTACAAGAAGCTGGCCATTCTCAAGGTCGGAACATTCGTCCCACACCACATGCTCCTTCCCTTAGCTACCACTCCCAGGCCAATAGGTCTACCTCTAGAGGAGGAAACAACTCCTTGTACCTCTCTCTGGGCCCGTGGAGGTTGCTTGCTACAGCCAAGGCTCCCCACAAGATAAACAAAGAGAGTGTTCCCAAGAATTACACATTGCTAATTCCAAATCCAACTTCCTTCCTTAGTGTGTACTAGTGTAGAGAGAGAGGTGCAGACAGTGAATGAATTGTGCTGAAGAAAGTCTAGTTTATTAAAGCAGACCAAAGGGTCTATGAGATTAAAGAACCTGACCCACTAAGCAGGTATCAAGACCCATGACGAATACAAAAGAAAACACATAGTCATAATCACAATGACACTGATAGAGAGAGAGAAAACACTCCGATCTCATGGAGAGGATGAGGGCCGGCAGCATTGTGGTGATCATCTGGGAGCTGCCGGGGATGAGAGACTGGGTCGGCACTGTGCGAGGCTACTGTGGCAACATAAAGCCTACGATGGAGCGCTGACGACTGTCAATATGTGTGGTTCGTTGTGGTCTCCTATCTATGGCCCTACGACGAAACGTGCCACTGTCACTCTTGTAGGCCGTGTCTCCAATCCGGTGAGCATCACCTAGTATAATTTGTGCCTTGTCCTACTGGCAAGTTGAGTTCGGATCCTCGGATCAACCGTCTGTCTAGGTCTGACTAGAAAAACTCACCGATCATGCTTTGTGTGGAGTCTAGCTGTGTATCCTGATCTCACATATGTGCTCTGAGCAAATGCTCCCTGTGTCTGACAGCCTCATGGCTGGCCGCCAAGCATTTTTTATCTAAGTAGGACAGGAAATTGGACAGAGGGCCAAAACCATCACTAAGGAGGCAATGATAGCGACCTCAAATCTCATAGTATAACAAGCATCTGAAAGCAAAGTGCTCCTCCAACTCGATCCCCTGATGATCGCATAGAGTGCAGATGTGACCATCTATGGGTATCCTCCACCCGTCCACTCTAAATTAAAAGTCGGTGTGATGAGACGCAAAACTCCCTAAATGATATCCTCAAGGAGTGGGGGAGATGAATCGATGTGTATCTTGGCCGATCAATGAGGTCCTCTGTTGAAATTTGCAAGCAATGGTCTTTGTAAAAGTTGAGCTTCACAGGGGAGCTCACGGGTGCCCACCAAAACCTGAATGTGTGTAGTTGTAAGAGATCCTCTCGAATGACCTGGAGGCTGGTTGACCTCATGATATGTGAGCGGAACGGAGGGGGCCTCAATGCTATACTAGAAGAGGGGTAGTTTGTCTATGTGGAGCCCCAGGCTCTCAAACCACTTGCATGTACGTGCATGCTAGCGTCTCTGGTTACCCTCGGCCGCTAGTACCATGGATGAGGATAGGACCAACCACGGTGGCCAGTGTCGCCCTGCAGTACAAAGCGATGCGGTAGAGATATGTGGTAACCTGGAATGCTGCATCAAGCTGTAGTGGAGATACTCCTAACTCAGCTAAGACTATATGCAGACTGAAGGCTTATTGCGGACCATCCGTGAAAGCATGAGAACCTGAAGCCTCTCAACTCTAACCCAATTTGTCTCTGATACTAGCCCCCAACAAGAGCTGCCATACATACCCATTAGGCGGACCCAAGAGTTAAAAGAACAGTCTTAGTCCAAGGATCGTAGAAGTCAAAATGAAAGCATTGCCGCTTGAAAACTAGCTAGTGAAGCATATCCTCTACACAGTCGGGCCCATAGTGTCAGTCGCATCGTGAAGATTGGCCAAGAGATAAGAATCCCCAAGTATATGTAGGATGCAACCACCTCCACCGGTAACCCATCCATAGTGAAGTGCTCTTTGTGCATAGCAACCTAGGATCTATTGAAGATCATGAGCTTGGTTTTACCAAGGTTGAGTGAGGTATTCACAAGTGTGCTGCATCATTGAGTGAGAGAGACAAAGCTGATCCTATTCCACATACGGTATGAGAATTGAGTGATTCTTTTTTTAATTTCCAACACGCCCAAGTCATCTCCAGATCATACCCCAACTCCTGTAAAACGTCTAATGAGTCAGGCTCTCAGCACCTAAGTTGCAGGAAACGTCAGGGAAAATAGGGAAACGCTATTTCCCTACATTTCCTAAAGCTTGACGTTTCCGAAACGTGGAAACGCCAGCTCTTACGTGCAGCGCTGGTCCACTGAAAAATGGCTAGTGGTCTCCACCAACGATTGGCCGGTGGCTCGTCTGTGGTCGTCAAGCTCTCTAACAACGCTCTTGTGGCGATGAAGACACACTACATATCGTTAGACGGACCTTGTGGTGATGAACGATGGTGCATGCAAAGCTTGTGGTGATGAGCAACGACACTAGCGATGAACCTTCGTCCACCATATGTTGCTCTGACAGAACAATCCACCAACATTTTGGTGGTTAGCATGCATGTGTAAAGACATTCCAAATTGGAATGCATGCGGGCATCTTTATAAGCACCTTGCGTAGTCCGTCGCACTCCATCGCTGGGTATGAAGCCGCTCAAGTATCGTACTTGAGTGTTGGTCTGTGATTGCTTGAAGTTCACATGCCCCTACTTTTTGTGGTGTTGCAATTGTAGTTCGCAAGCCCCTGCTTCATTCGACGAGCGATGCTACTACAGCTATTCTGCATTCCATGGTCAGGCTGCTATCAGGTTCTGTCAGAATTTCAATGTGGTTGTAACGACTACTATTAGTGACGTAGGCTTCTATTTCGTTCAATGTTTGTGTAGTCTTCGTGATTGCCATTGGCTTCTATCGTTGTGCAGGTGCAGGTCTTTCTCTCGCTAGAGCACCCTGTCTCTTAGAATACCAGCATCTCCTCTCTCTCTCTCTCTCTCTCTCTCTCTCTCTCTCTCTCTCCAGAATTCTTCTTTAGCCCTTTCATTCCTTTCTTTCCTCACTCACCATGAACCATGGCGCCAATGACAATAATCTTATGTGCTTCTGTATGCATTGTGTGCCGAGAGATGTGATATTTTCTCAGTGCACCTGCGCGCTCAAGCTCGATTCTGCTCTCTCCCTTGATGATGCCATCCGTCAAAGGGCACTCAACTGCAAGTGCATAAGCTTTATTTGCACCCCTGAGTGGTATTGCGTGTTGTACCAACGACTTGAGGCTGCTAGCTTGGGTAAGAGGCGAAGAAGGCGTTAACCAGATTCGTCACAGTAAGGTGTTTTTCAAGTTCCAAGATGCCACGGTTTGCACAAGATCTTGAGCCACTTTGGAAGTATGTTGCAGAAAAGGGCAGCTTTGGCAAAGGAGGGAGCAAGAAGTGGTCGTGCTCTTTTTGTGGATGCGAAAGTTGTGGCTCGTACTCTCGTGTGTGTGCTCATCTTCTAGGAATAAAGAACATGGGTGTCCAAGTTTGCAAAAAGGTGCCAGCAGATGAGAAGGCAGCAATGGCACGTGAAGATCATGAATCTTCTAGTAAGAAGCACAAGGGCCCCACTGGTTCCAACTCGAGTGCCGGTCCAAAGGCATTATCTCAATCAACTATGCCCATTGTATTCAACAATGCTTCAAGGGAGGAGGTTGATGACTCTGTGGCTCGTTGCTTCTATGCCAATGGATTGCCATTTGCTCTTGTACGGTCTCCATATTTCACGGGCATGGTAAGTGCAATTGCTTCATTTGGAAGGGGATATAAACCTCCAAACTATGAGAAGCTCCATACCTCTCTTTTGGACAAGGAGAGAGCAAGGGTGTCAAGGAGCCTATCCATGGTTGAATCTACTTGGCCATACTATGGATGCTCTATTGTTTCTGATGGCTGGACTGAAACTGCAAGGAGACCTCTTCTAAACATTATGGTTTGCAGTGCACGAGGAATCGTATTCAAGAGATCCATAGATACTTCAAGTTGTTACTGATAATGTCTCAAACTGCAAGCTAGCTGGTCATTACATGTCTTTTGGACCCCTTGTGCTGCCCATTGTTTGAACTTGTTGCTGAAGGATCTCTCAGCCCTAGCATGGATGGAGCTGGCAATCTGTTATGGCAAGGAAGTGCAGCAATTCATCTCCAATCATGAGGCACCGAGGGCTATGCTGTCCAAATTTTCAAAATTGAAATTGTTAAAGCCCGGTGACACTAGATTCGCATCAAACTTCATTATGCTCCACCACTTGGTAAAAGTAAAGGCGGGCTTGAAGCAGATGGTTGTCAGCCAAGATTGGGATGATTGGAGAGGTCGAAATGATTCAAAACACCATATTGTCAACCTCATTTTGGGATGTGAGAGTGTGCTGGCCTATCATGCGCATGTTACGATTGGTGGACAAGGATGATGCATGTCTTGGTGTGATCTATGAAGGTATTGATCAAATGCTTGAGAATATAAAAGAGATCCTAGCCGGAGAAAGCAATGGAGACACAATCTATGAAGAAATAAGAGAAATTGCAGAAGTGAGATGGGATATGCTTCATTCTCCTCTCCATGCCACAGCCTTTCTTCTCAATCCAAAATGGTTTGGTAAGAATCCACAACAAGATGCTGAAGTGATGAGAGGTTGGAGGCAAACTCTAGATAGAGTGGGAAAGGATGCTGCAGAGAGGACTTTGATGAAGGATCAATTGTCAATGTATCTTGGCCAAGTGGGTGCATTTGGTGAGCCCTCTGCTTCTACAGATAGAGAGTGTCTTTCTCCCGTTGCTTGGTGGGAGAACTATGGTTCGGATACCCCTCAATTGCAAAAGTTGGCAATCAGGCTCCTCTCACAAGTATCAAGTTCCTCTGCAGCAGAGCGGAATTGGTCGACCTATGGGTTCATCCATTTACTCAAACGTAATCGGCTTGCTCATAAAATGGCAGAGAATCTTGTGTATGTGCACAGCAACCTCCGGCTTCTCTCTAGGAGTGACCCATCGTATAAGTCTGGCCCTTCTCAGCAATAAGATGTTCATGAGGAGGAAGAGGAAGATGGTGCACTTTCCATGTAATCTTCATTTTCTCAGTGATGTAGTAATGCGTATGTGCATTGTACACATTTCATTTAAATGCTGGAATTAATGGAACATGTGATGCAGCTGGAATTGTGTCTGCATATGTTGCTGTAATTGCTGCAGAATTCCTAGTGTTACGTAGAAATTCCTAAATTTATGTGTGTGTGGGATGCAGCTGTAATAAAAGAATGTTATTATTTCAGAATTCATAGAGGTATATGGTTTCACAAGTATTCTTTACTGAGCCTACCCCCGCTGTTTCCTTTCAATTGAAGA
This sequence comes from Dipteris shenzhenensis, assembly GCF_047967505.1. Taxonomy (NCBI): domain Eukaryota; kingdom Viridiplantae; phylum Streptophyta; class Polypodiopsida; order Gleicheniales; family Dipteridaceae; genus Dipteris; species Dipteris shenzhenensis. The sequence continues at coordinate 17,227,871 of NC_141597.1, forward strand.
GGCGTTTCGGAAATGTTTCAAAACTTGGACGTTTCCTGCATGGAAACGTTTCCTGCAACTTAGCGAGTCAGCACAATGTCAAAAGCCTTGGGGAAATCCACAAAGCAGCATTAAACCAATAATATAAATTTGTCCAAAGATGGACCAAACCATATATCTAGATGAATCCAGGAACATGCCCAAACTCATCCTCTAAAAACAACATTTTGTATATGGACCAAACCACATACAAAATGTGGACACAGTGTGCCACCATCTATCGGAAGGGTGCTGCCTAGATGTGGACCCCTGCTGTGTCTTTTATTGCTGTCTGCTGCGCAGATGCCTGCAGATTCTTTCCAGCTTGCTCTGGCCTGTAGATCACCCCTAAACTTGCCCTGGATGCTGTGCAGGTCTGTAGACCTGCTTGCTGCCTTCTAAACTGGATCATACAACTCCATCTGGCTGTCCTTGCAGCGTTCCTTCTGCTCCAGACTGATGCTGCTCCAGTCGCAGTCATCTGACAGACCTTTGTGCAGTCCTTGTTGCCCACATGGCAGGTAGGATGCTGCCCATGTGCTGCCATTTGCTTCGTCTTCTAGAATTTTGAAGGTGCACCTAGAAAATGATGTGCATTATCCATGTTGAGCACCATATGCACACTATAGACAATTAAATCTAATTTGTTGCGACAAGTTTATCCAGACAACTTCTGAATCTATATTTTTTACCACATTTTCTGATCCAAGTAAGTGGTTTTCATGCAAATTTAAGGAATTTTCATAGCTCGCTCAGGTTTTTATATTCGCAAGCAGTTCTATCTATTGTGTAATGTCTAGCAACTTCCTTATCTTAGGCTTACTATTCATGTCACCCTTGGTGTTGTTATTACTAATGGCATCGTACTGCAGTCATCTGGAGGCATATGCTATTTTATGTGCAATGCCCTATCCAAGGCTAGATGCAATTCTCGACAGGATCGGAGACAATTCAAAAACCCCACGGTAACTGTTTGTACAGTTAAAAATTACTACAGCATCTACTTTTTTGCATGTAGGTGAGATTATCACTCTACAGGAGGTCAATTATGTAATCAATAGCAGGAAAACTTTCCTTGAAGCTCCTTTGAAGCCATAATCATGTATTCAAATGCTTAGATGGAATACAGCTTTAAAAATACGTTTCTCACCTTTCACACTAATCTACAAGGGGAGATCACTTGCTAAGCTGTTCCAGGATTTGCAATGTCTCTGTAGTACCCCAGTTGGTTTGACAAAACCTGCCAAAGTTTACTTCCTGACCGTTTTCTTACAATTGCCATAGATAACAATGAGCACCTCCACCCACACCCTGAACTTCCATCCCACTGTGACAGATGATCTTGCCCCATGAAATGTGAACCAAGGCATTTGCCAGTCCACTTGGCAGCCATCAAAAGATGCCACAAACTATTAATGGATCAGCAGAAGACTTCTGGATGTAAGCTCAGTGTTCAACAGGGACAGTTTCTAAAACCTAAGAACCAAGACAACAAATATAGGCAAGCCCAAAAAGTCATATCCTCTGCAGAGCTGAGGCTTATAAACACTTTAAGATGAATTTTTAATGTAACCAAGGATTGTAGCTTCAAAAGGTTTACAGCATCAAACATTGGGTACCTGTGACCCATGAGGGCGGATATCATGCCATCTGTGATTATTCCAGTTGCACCAGATACACCGAAGTTCAGAGGAGCAACAAATATTCTGCCATCAGTACTACCAGCATACAATGAATATTCACCCGGGTCGAGTACCACAGCATTGATGGCAGCTGGAAATTTTATAGTTCGGAGAAGACTCCCCAAAGCTAAGCTCCAAACCTGAAAGACATTTTAGTCAACTTAAACTCACTGGTCTATGGAGGATGGCAAAACATGAACTAGCACAACCTGTGTATGCAGCTTTAAGACCAACATAAATAAGTAGGTTCAAGAAGGAAGAAAGACATTACACGAACCTTACAAAGGGTGTCGAGGGAACAAGACACTATGATTGCACTAGAACCCCCACACCCGCAAAACAGGCCTGTGATTCCCAAAGTGTGACCTGACCATGTATACAGGTAAGGCACTTGCATCTTGCCTTGAGCTCCTCCATCTTCCAATGAGTCCAAGACCCTAAATAGATCCAAGGAAAACAGGGAGTTCCCATAAATCTTCAAGTTGTCAATTTTAGGATAAACAGAGAGGCATCCCTCCCAAAAATAGAATGGGCAGTACTACACGAGAAAAATGACAAACAAGTTTTACATTTCACTCCCAAAATCTCTCAAAAACATGAGCTAAATTAGCCTTTCATCACATGAAATAGAAAATCCCAACAGAGCTAATATAGTCAGCATGGAACCAATGTTCTGTCCTGCCGCCTGTATAGATTATACAAGATAATGTAGTGGTTTTTAAAAAACCCATAATACATTTCAACCTATATACTATGCTTAGTCGATTTCTGGCATGTGGCGTGCAGTCGAAGATATTTTTTAGAAACTAGAAAACAAAATCACAGACCAGAAATTTTTCATGTTCGCACATGTGCAATTTCTCATATTTGATTCGTGATCACACGCATACCATTCAAGCCATTACACACCAAGCAAAGAAATGTACAAATAAAAACATGACATCACAAGGCAATGACAGAACAGCAAATTCACCTTTCCATGGCAATGGTTCGAAAAGAGAAACATATGAGTCTTTTGAGGAGAGCCCATGCCTTCAACTCATGGAATCGATGGAAAAGCACCTGGCAATCAGACAGAAAGGCAGCCGATCTACCTTTTCTGTACTCTGACTGAGTAGGTACACCATAATATGTACTGCCTCTCCCTGAATGATGTTTAAGGACCTTTGCCTTTCAGCATCAACCTTGCCATGGCATGTTCATGTCACCACAAACATCTGGGTGTATGAATGAGAGTACACCATTGCCTTGCAGCCAAAACTCTTTCCACCTGCCCATCATTCTGGACTCATAGATATCTGGATACCTTATGGATGGCAAGTAGACCTTCTACTAGTGGAGGACATACCCATGTTCAGACGCCCACACCACTCATGCCACAACTCGTTGGGATTGGTGTTTGCTTGTGCATTATGGAAGACAGACAGATATGTATCGCACGTAAACCTTCTACTAATCCATTCTTATGCACTTTGATGATGTATCCATGCTAAGATACCCATAGTGCTCATGCCACAGCTTGCCGTTAGAGTTGGTGCTGGTCTGAGCTGTTAGTCTGGTCACTATGTAGAGACATTATTTATCAGATCAACGTCTAGTACATGCTTGGATTCCTAATACTAGCATCCAACTTACCCCCCTCGATGTTGGAAATAGGGATCCATGAAGCCATGGGCTCTAAACAAAACCTGAAGACACAACTGAAATATCAATAGCCTGCAAAGGCGTACTTAAGTGTCCTTCTATCAAGCAAAGGAGATCCTCTCTTCACTTGTTGGAATATCCAACAAGACCACTTGTGTAGGCTCTGATACAATAGGGACTGCACCATAGCTGCCCATCATTGGGTAGCATATGACCTTGCCATATGGGCAGGAAGATTGCACAGCCATGGCATTGGAAGGCCCTATACAATGGGAGGCTCCAGCTTGACTATGACCCGCTAGGCAAGTACTTATGGCTGCCTAGGGGCTTGGTTGAATAGCAAGGTGGGATAAGGCAGAAGCCCCTCCCTCACCTATACCTAGAAAGAAAGAAAGAAAGAAAGTCTATTAAAGTCTTCAGAAGACCGATGGGTCTATGAGACCGTGAAAATCCTGATACAACGAGCTGTGGTAGTCGAGCTACTAAACGAGCATCCATACCAATGCAAAGTGCAAAATGCAAAAAATGCAAAAATGCAGAATGGCAGTACTAAGTCCTAAGTACAACATAGTCATGTCGATGGTCGACTATATATCAATCTCAACATCATCATCAATATCATCATCATCCCCAACAACAGCAAGATATCAGGATGGATGAGGCAGTGGAGGCATGAAGTCAGCAATAGAGTGCTGTCGGCCACTCAAAGGTGCGGTCCTGGCACGTCTCCTGGTCGTAGCTTTGCATCTAACCAGAGCTACTGTGACCCCCGTCGGTCGGGCTCGACTCTAAACAAGGAGGGGATGTCTCTAAGTGTGATCTGTGTGTCGACCCTCTGTCTAAGTTATCGGGTCACGGGCTCCAAGTCACGGTCATGTCGAGGCCTCGTCTCGCTGGGATCCATGTGATCTAGCTGAAAGAACTCCGTGATAGAGCTCTGAGAGGGATCAACCGAGGAAGAAGTCTGCTCCTGTCTCCGTGCTCGGAGTATCCTCTCACAGTGTCTAAGTGCCTCATGAATGAAACCTGCCGAACACCGCTGGTCTGGGTAGGAGAGGAAACGGGCTAAAATCCCATAACTATTCCTGAAGAGGCAGTGGAAATGTCCTCGGATCTCATAGTACACAAGACACCTGAAGATGAAATGCTCCTCTGTCTCAATCTCATGTATGTCACATAGTGTACATATGCGCCGCTCCCTAGGTAGTCACTCTGCTCTACTGCTCTCAATGCGAAGTCTGTGTGAAGAGACCCGGAACTGCCCAAGAGAGATCCTCATCGAGTGGGGTAGGTGCATCAATGAAACCCTCCGCTATGATATGTAAGAAGTGATCTCTGTAGAAGCTAAGCTTCACTGGGAGTTCACTCGATTCCAACCAGGTCCGAAAAGTGTGTAGATGTAGTAGATCCTCACGGATAACCTAGTTGACCTTGTGTGATAAGAGGGGAGAGAACGGAGCATCCATGCTATACTGGAAGGGAGATAGTCTATCGATGTGGAGCCCCAGTCGCTCAAACCATCTCTCTGTACGTGCATACCAGCACCTCTGATCTCCTCCTACTGCAAGTGCCATAGAAGAGGATAGAGCTATCCATGGTAGCCTGCTACGCCCCGAGGTATAATCCCCATATTCCCTAACTCAGTACAGATATGTGATCACCTGAAATGCAGCATCTAGCTGTAAAGGGGGTGACCCAAACTCAGCCTGAATGATCTGGTGAGGAACGGATGACTTACCACGAATCACCCGTGATAGCATGAGAACCTGTAGCCGCTCCACACGGGCCCACTCTGTACCCGACAAGTTTGTCCCCCAACAAGGGGTGCCGTACATCCCCGTTGGGCGAGCCAAGGAGTCAAAAAGAAACCCCTTGGTGCGTGGATCCTGAAAGTGTGAGCGGAAGCACTGCCTCTCTAGCTTGGCCAATGAGGCATACCCTCTACTCAAGCGTGCCTACATCGCGGGTCTCATAGTGAAGCTCGGTCCGGAGAAGATAACCCCAAGATAAGTGTATGATGAAACGATCTCAACAGATGACCCCGCAAATGTGAACTGCTCCTGACGCATGATGGCTCGAGATGTATTGAAGATCATGACCTTGGTTTTACCCAAGTTGACCTTCAAATCATGACTCACAAAAGGACTGTAGAGCATCTATGGCTCACACCCTCAATTATCCGATTAAGCCTTATATAAGGCATGCAGATTTCAGTCATAGGAGCTTTTGTCCAAGGATGGCTCAACTTGTGCAGCCATAGGGCTGTGGGTAGGCCAGCATCTGGGCTGCCTACGTGGAGTATTTTGAAGCAGCAGTCTTGTACTTGACAAGACCTCATGTTGATGGGCATGATAATGTACATATTGCTTGCCTATCTTGCTATGTTATTTCCAGATATGAGTTTTGTCTATCACCTACACTTGTGTGCACATATTGGAGTCAAACCTCTCATGGTGAGGATCCGTGGTATCCCAAACATTCTGTGTAACAGGCCTTCATTTTTTCATGGGACATTTATATGATTTGCAGCTGATTTAGTTAATATTTATTGTACGCACATGTTTACTGATCACACGTGTGAGCGTTTTGTGTGAGATCTTTGTACAAGGCTTCCCACACCTGACTTGTATCTTTGTCAAATCCAACATGCTGGTCATCATCAGTTATTCTGTCACTAAGATTGGACAGGAGATCTAGATAACCAGAGGTCAACTTCTGGGAATTGTTGTATGCTAGTGGGAAGCTCTGTCTCATTGTTTAGCAAGAAGCAAGCCAGAGTTGCACTCTATTCGACAAAGGCAAAGTATCAGGCTGCTTGCATTGTGGCATAAGGAGGAGTATGGCTCAGATGGATCCCTAGATGACATAGGTGTTAGAATTATAGATATAATTCAGCAGTGACCAATGTAATATAATAAGCTAGTTAGGGGCACTTTTCCCTCTTTAAGAGGTTTTTCCCCCTAACCGCAGTTAGTTCACTAACTATGGTTAGTGACTACTAAGGTTTTGTCACTAAGACAAAACCTTATCTTTCTCACTTTCTGTTGTACTCACTTACTCTATTCTATTGCAACTACGTCTTCAGCTTCCAAGCTTTCTACTCTCTCAATCTCTCTTGCTCTTACTCATTCTCTCTTTCCTTCATTTGGTATCAGAGCAGGTTCAAGAGCTTTGAGCTCCTTGCTCCCTTCAGTTCCAACGCTCAGCCTCGAGTTTTAGTCTGCTCCAATCTGTCCGTACAGTCCGTACGACTGTACGGAATCCCGCCGTACAAGTGTCGCCATCTGCCGCCGTACATCGCCATACAAGCTCCGTACGTGTCGCCATCTGCCACCGTACAACGCTCTGCTTCCGTACCTGCGCGCCGTACAACATCCGTACCTGTTTGTCGTACAGCTCCCGTATATGCTCGACGTACCTGCGTAGGAAGCCGTACAAGGTTACCGTACAGCTCCGCACTGCAGAGCCGTACATCGTCACCAGTCCTAGCTTCTGCTTCCCGTACTGTACGGTCAGTTCCACAAGTACCGTACAGTTCGTACAGTCTGTACGTGCAGATCTACATCGGTTGCTGTTAGCCTCGGGTGTTCGTTGACAGGCTTATCTTGCAGAAAACTACAGTTTGGTGCAGTTATTTTGGAGTACATTTGGGGCATTTTGCATATTGCAGCCATTGCAATCATTGTGCAATTTTGGAGCTACATCTGGAGCAACATTGGAGATCTAGTGTGAAATTTGGGGCTTTTGTTTTAAAATTGCAGATTTGGGGCTTTTTGTAAATTTGCCCCTTTCTGGCTGCAATTTCTAGCCACAAATTGGGGCTTTTGTGTTGGGAGAGCATTTTTTGGAGTATTCAGTAAATACTGCCTTTCTTGGAGTGTTTGGAACACTTTTGGCAGATTTTGGAGAGTGTTTGATGCTTGGACAGATTTCTGACAGCTCAAGTACAGAAATATAAGTTGCATATACAGCCCGTGCTTGGCTGTGTTTTTGGGAGTTGTGCATTTTATTCCCAGTAAGGGAATTCAGCTTTGTATCTGCTTCAATCTTTTTCTCTGATATGGCCCATCAAAATCAGAATGAGTTCCAGTTCGGTGGTCTTTCACAGGAAGACAAGTTGGATGGTACCAACTACTCCCTCTGGAGTTTCACGGTACATAATATTCTGATTTCTCGCAACTTATGGGATTATGTCAATGGGGATGAAATCCGACCAGCAGATATTGCACCTGCTACCCCTCCTCAGCAAGGAGGTGGAAGAGGTCGTGCACAGGGTGCAGCTGCAGGACAAGTTGTTGGTGCAGCTACAATTAATACTCCAGAGCAAAAGAGATGGGATTCACGGGATGCCTTAGCCTTGTCATGCATCTCTCTTTCAGTGAAAAGATCAATCATTCCGCATATCCGGTCGTGTAAGACCTCCAGGGCAACGTGGGATATTTTGGAAAGCATGTATGCAGCACGGAATGATGCCAGGATATCTTTCTTAAAAAGAGAGTTGAGCAATACACATATGGAGGAGGGTGACTCCATGTCAGTCCACCTCACAAAGCTACAGAATCTCAGAGAGCAATTGTTAAACATAGATGAAATTATTCCTGATTCAGAGATGATTACAACCACTCTGAATTCTCTTCCTGAGTCTTATCTCAGCTTTCACACTTCGCTGAATTTATCATTGAGGGGGGGTGCAAATCCTCTCTCTTTTCATGAGTTGATAGGACTTCTGCTTCAGGAAGAGCAGACCAGGAAAAATTTGGCTTCACGTGCAGGTGAACAAGCCATGCTCTCAAAATTTAAATCAAAAACAAAGGGACAGGCAAAGACAACAGCAAATCAGCCTTCCAGTGGGTCAGGACAGCCTTCACAAAAGGCTAAAAGTGATGCAAGTAAGCCCAAAAAGAAGGGTTTTTGTCACTACTGCAAAAAGCCAGGTCATCACATAGCAGAATGCAGGAAAAGGATTGCAAAAGAAAAGAAAAACAGCTCAGGAATGGCTGTCTCAGATTCAGCCCCGTGTGCATCTGACAGTGGGGATGCTACAGCCAACTTTGTTGGTCAAGATTATGCCTTTTTATCTTGCATTTCAGATTCTAGGTTGGCTGTTCCAGATGCTCGGGATAGTACAGCCTCTTGCAGTGATGATACATAAGCATTTTTGACTTGCAGCTTTGACTCTTCTACAGATGCATCTGCTTTCAGTGTTAATGAAACACTGAACACATGGTATTTTGACAGCGGTGCATCCAAGCACATCACTTCGAGGAAGTGTCTTTTTACTTCCTTGCATCCACCTCCTGTTGGTAAGAAAGTCACTTGTGCCAACAACTCCTCATATTCAGTACGTGGCACAGGAGAAGTTGAGCTCACTGCAATTGATGGCTCAATTTTCAGACTTTCTGATGTCTTATATGTGCCTGGCATAACCAAAAATCTCCTTTCAGTGTCCACTCTTAACAGAGGGGGATTTCAGGTCATCTTTGAGGATGACAAATGTGCTGTCCGAGACAGAGAAGCTAACTATGCCTTAATGTTATCTGGTACTCTGCTGCGTGGGCTTTTTCAGCTTGATATTTTTGAGAAAAGAGCAGCCCATGCTTTGGCAATTTCTACCCCTACAGCTGCCATGCAAAATGCAGCACTATGGCATGCCAGATATGGCCACATGCATTATAACAGCTTAATGACACTTCAGAAATTTTCAATGGTTGATGCATTGCCACCTCTTGAGATACCTCCTCCCCATGCCTGTGAAGGGTGCATTTTAGGTAAAATGCATAGATTCCCCTTCAAAAAGGATGGTTCAGTTAAAGCTGTTCGCAAATTGCAGCTTATACACAGTGATGTCTGTGGTCCCATGAGGACTCCGTCATTGGGTGGTCATCTCTACTTTGTCACATTTATTGATGACTACTCCAATTTTACTTGGGTTTATGGGCTGAAAAAGAAATCTGAAGTGTTCACAGTGTTTAAACACTTTTCAGCCATGGTTGAAAATGAAACCGGACTCAAGATACAGACATTACGCACGGATAGAGGTGGGGAATACCTATCTGCAGAATTTGATGCTTTTCTCAAGCAAAAGGGTATTGTGCATCAGCTCACAGTCAGGCTGACCCCTCAGCAAAATGGCAAATCTGAGAGGAAAAATAGAACCCTCATGGAGATGGACAGATGTATGCTGAAAAGCAAACACATGCCTCATAAATTCTGGTTAGAGGGTTTGATGTGTGCCAATTACATTTTGAACAGGGCTCCCACTAAGGCTTTAAAAACAAAAACTCCTTTTGAGGTCTGGAATGACAGGAAGCCTTCAGTGGATCACTTCCGAGTCTTTGGATGCCTTGCCTATGCACATGTGCCAGTTGAATTTAGGCACAAATTGTCAGATAAAGCCATCAAATGTATATTTGTTGGATACAGTGCAGAAAGCAAGGGGTATCGTCTCTACAATCCTGCTACACGCAAAGTCATTGTAAGTAGAGATGTGATATTTTCTGAAAATTCAGCTCACACTCAGGCTGATTTTCAAATGCCTTCATCTTCAGAAGATGTCTTTCAAGGGTTGCTACCCATTGCTTTGGGTTCCCCTGCTGATTTTTCTGATCCAAATCAGGATTTACAGCAACCTTCAAATGCTTCAGTTCCGCCACAGGATGTCTTGCCTCCTCCACAGGCAGTGGAACAGGTGGTGCAGCAAGAAATTGCAGACATACATGCAGCAAAAACAGTCCCAAACTGGCTGTTACAGACTCTCAGGGAGAGTAAACTTGATGCTCCGTTACTTGGCAGGACTCGCAGTGCAGCAAGGCACATGGAAGGTGCTAATTCAGTGGAATCAGCTTATGCAAGTACTCTCCTTGATGAAGAGGAGCCTGCCACATTTGAAGAGGCAAAAGGTAATGTGCATTGGATGAATGCCATGCACGATGAGTTGCAGTCCATTGCAAAAAATCAGACTTGGGATGTTGTGGACTTGCCACAGGGTAAACATGCTATTGGCACACGATGGGTATTTAAAGTCAAACGGAAGCCAGATGGCTCCATTGACAGATATAAGGCCAGGCTGGTTGCTAAGGGCTATGCTCAGAAAAAGGGCATAGATTATGAGGAGACATTTGCTCCTACATCCCGGATGACCACCATCCGATCAGTAATTGCAATGGCTGCACATTTTGAATGGAATGTTCATCAGTTGGACATCAAAACAGCCTTCTTAAATGGGGACTTGCTGGAAGAGGTGTATGTCAAACCGCCTCCAGGGTTTGAAATTACAGCAAATGCACTTCAAGTATGTAAGCTCAATAAAGCTTTATATGGGCTGAAACAGGCCCCTCGTGCATGGTATGCCAAGATACATGCTTTTTTGACCAGCAAGGGGCTGCACAATAGTCCTACTGAGAGCACCCTCTACATCAAGCTGGATGGGGGGGAAATATTAGTCATCCTTCTTTATGTTGATGACTTACTGCTCACAGGGTCCAATGAAGAAAAAATTGCAGATTTCAAAGCTGATTTGCAGACCAACTTTGACATGTCAGATTTGGGGCTGCTTCACTTTTATTTGGGGATCCAGTTCTCTCATGAGAGACGTGGCACTGTTATGTCTCAGTCCAAGTATGTTCAAAAACTCTTGGACAGATTTAACATGCAAGAGTGTAAGCCCATATCCACTCCTATGGAACCGGGACTGAAACTCACAATGCATGATGCAGGAGAATCAGTTGATGCCACACTTTACAGTCAAGCTGTTGGATGCCTCATATATCTCTGCAATACTAGGCCTGATATTCAGTTTGCAGTATCTCAGGTGAGCAGGTACATGCACAGCCCCAAAACTATGCATTGGCAGGCAGTTAAGCGCATCTTCCGTTATTTGCAGGGCACCAAGTCTTTTGGCTTACTATTTCCCAGGGGGGTGACTTGAAGATGCATGCCTACAGTGATTCAGATTGGGCTGGTGATTATGACACCAGGCAGTCCACTAGTGGCAATTGTTTCTTTTTGGGTAAATCTTGCATTTCATGGCTGAGCAAGAAACAATCTACAGTGGCTACCTCATCATGTGAAGCTGAGTACAGGGCAGCTTTCACAGCAACAGTTGAATGTGTCTGGCTGAGACGTTTATTTGCTGATCTTCATCTGTCTTTGGAGGGTCCTTCTCCAATTCTCACTGATAGTCAGAGTGCCATTGCAGTGGCAAAGGATCCAGTGTTTCATGCTCGCACGAAACACATTGAGGTTCACTATCACTACGTCAAAGAGAAGTTGCATGCAGGAGAGATCAGTATGATCTTTGTGTCCACACATGACAACGTTGCAGATATTTTCACCAAAGCACTACCACGTGAGAAGTTTGAGGCATTTCGCAGTGCCCTGAACTTATATCCATTTGGTGATTGATCAGCCTTGTACATGACATTGGCACTGCAGGGGGGTGTTAGAATTATAGATATAATTCAGCAGTGACCAATGTAATATAATAAGCTAGTTAGGGGCACTTTTCCCTCTTTAAGAGGTTTTTCCCCCTAACCGCAGTTAGTTCACTAACTATGGTTAGTGACTACTAAGGTGACAAAACCTTATCTTTCTCACTTTCTGTTGTACTCACTTACTCTATTCTATTGCAACTACGTCTTCAGCTTCCAAGCTTTCTACTCTCTCAATCTCTCTTGCTCTTACTCATTCTCTCTTTCCTTCAATAGGTTTCAGGCACGATGATTCAACCATCCTAAACTGTGACACTCAAACATGCATGGCAATTGCAAAGAACTCAATCTTCCATGCTCAAACACATACAGCCTTCCAGCTGCTTCTTCTATTGCAATTTGCTCTTAGGCCTTCCCAAGCACATCTCACACGTGTTTCCCATCACCATCTGCAAGAGCCAACTCCAAGCACTTGTTGCATGCAGCCCAAGCATTTGTATCTGATTCCGATCCACAGGAGGCACCTTCCTGCTTGAGATTTTCAGATTTATGCACATTTCCAAGCTTCCCATGCAGAGTCCTACCCACATCTGACCTTCTACTAGACATGACGACTTATGCTTCTAGGTGGATTACGATTTTGGTCCAAGAGCAAGATCTGGCATTGGCTGCAATCTCACTCTCTGGTAGATGATTTTTTTAGGCACTGGTTTGAATACTCTTGCCTGAGTCTAGTTGTGGATCAAGGTTTCTACAGTGATTGACAGCTAGATCTTGCTTTTGGCAAGTTCATACGGTGAAATTTGCATGTCTGTTAATACGGCACTACCATATATCTACATGAATGCAAGAACATGCCCAAACTCATCCTCTTAAATCACAACACATAGTGAAGTTTCAATCTCATGACAGTCACTCACAAGGTTGAAAACCATACACTCTGCCACGCATAGCAAGGACTAGCTACTATGACATCCCCATTGACGTCATTATTGCTCAATGGCAAGTGTACAACCATAGTACCAACATATGCTCTCACATGTACATATCCACACCCACAGATACTAGAGCATTCATTTATACAAAGGTCTTCGTACTGAGTTTCTGTCATTCTTTTGGCTGTACATGTGAACGTTCTCTCCTAAATCTGACGTGCTTTCTATCTACCTGTGTGCATACATTAAAGTCAGATAAAGTGGTTGTAGAGTTCCGCGTTAGATGACTTGTGTTCATAGTTGGTGATTGATGCAAGGTCATAAGTATCCAAACATGGATGATCGTGTCTAAGCTTGAGACATGCTTAGGTGAATTCTCCAACAATCACCAAACGGATCACTGGTATCATATTCATGATCTGAATCAAGACTAAGAATGCATCTGCATCCTAGTTTTCCCAAGCTTGCAAAAGCACTACATCCAGTGGTACCACTGTGGCACTCGTCCTCTTTGTCTATGGCTTTTGAGGATAACATCTATAGTCTCCATCAAGTGAGGAGACTATATAATCTTAAACTTCCAAAGTGGATAATTAGGTTGATCCAGCTTTCTCTTCCTGAATGGGAATGGGAAGAAATCTTGAGGTTGCCATCTCAGCTCTGTACGAGCTGAAAGGCTTGCTGTCCAAAAATAACGGCAAACTAAACTACCTTTTTCTCGTCCGAGTGGCTGTGTGATCTCGAGGATTTGTTGTCCCCCCCGCCCCCACCCCTTGCTACAGATCCCTGTTTCTGACAGCAAGCAGTGGTTGGCCTACGTAGCCTTCATGACAATTGAGTCATGGTGTCACCGAAGTATCTAGGGATCATAGCTGATTGGAGGTCCCTTGTCGTTGTCATCTTATCAAGAGAATCCACTTTACCATGTGATAAATACTACTGCACTAACAGCAAAAGCAAGTATTCACCAATAAATATTCACACACTTGAGCCAACCTGTGAACTCATCCATGACTGCAACGTAGCTGCTTTGCCACATCCTTGCAGCACCACTGCAGCCATACACTAAAAAGTCACAAGTTGTGCTGCCACATCAGCAGCCGAGCTTCCTGTGGCTAAGTTGGCAGCCCTGAATGCTGCCCACAATCTCACCTAACCGTTTGGTTGATGGATGACTGATCTATGATGCTATCTGCAGCCATCCACCACTATGCTACTGCTCATGGATCTCCCCAGGCCTTAAAGGTGAGCTTTTAAAGTAGGTGGATGTCCAAGGGGTATAGCATAGACCCTCCAACAAGGTCTTCCTGTAACATCTAGGAATGGTTCTCTCCTTTGGCTCCTAGTCCAGCACTCCTCTTCACGAATTGCCAGTCCGGGTGCCATTAGGAGCACAAGTGGAACAGCTCCGGGATAATACTCCGTGTCCTGCCATCAGGAGCACAACTGGAACAGCTCCGGGATAATACTCCATCTCCTGAAAGACAATGTCTTGGCTCACCACGATCTTCTTCACCCCTGGATTGTACAGCCATCAGCTTTTGAATCATCCTTGTAACCAATAAAAATGCATCTTTTGCTCTTACTTTGTCGTGACTTCCTTTAACATACAAATAGGCATCGGGAACCAAAAAACCTAAATGAGCAATGACAGTATTTCCACTTGGATACGTCTCCAAAGCAGTCTTCCCTTTGACTGCTTTGGTCATCGTCCAGTTCAGCATTTGCTAACTGCTTCCGCCCATAAAGACCTTTGAATACTCAAAGAAAATAAGGTACAAACAATAGACAAGCATTGTATTACTCCATAACTGCAGCAACATTGAATTCTCACTGAGTGCACCTCTGCCTGCTCCGAGACAACAGTTTTGTGCTTCATGCTCTGCTTATCAGAGGATCAGACCAAGTGGAATGCCATATACATTCCCTCAGCTTAACGACTCGGATCAATGCCATCTCACCTCCTTATAATCCACTGATCACTTCTCTGTAAAAATAATCCACCGATCACTATGTATAAACTACCATACCTCTCTGGCAAGAAGTTATTAATTTACAATGGCATGGCCACCATCTTGTGCCAGTTTGCTAGGTCAGCAGATCAAGTACTGGTGAGCAAAAGAAATTGTTTGATCAAAAGGGAGAGTTTTGGAGTTCATATCTAAGCTGTTCTGTCTATTTTAACCCATAGACACTTGAAATATATTTAATGTATTTTTCAAGTGTCCTAATTGTTACATAATTTTAATCAATGCTCCTCCGATCGGCTGCATTCCAAGAATTCCAACACGTACAAAGGAAATCTGAGAGGTGCACAATGTACTCCAAATTATACGAAACAAATAGCCCTTCGTACATTCTTACCGTAGGCACCTAGAATAATGCATGGAAAGAGCATACCGTAGAAGAGGCCACACATTGACAAATCCATCGTCAGCTCCAGAGATAAGCAGCGACTGATCATCAGAGAAAACAAGACAGGTGACTGCCTTGTAATGAGCAGCCCACACCCTTAGCAATCTCCCCGTTGCTACCTGAAAAGACACATAAACCGATCAATGATCAAGAGTTCTCTCCTTCTAAATAGCACTCTCTAAAAGGCAAGACATGGAAAGAGTCGCAGATGGCACCATAAAGCAGCACGCATGTAATATATACTGCAAAATCTACGTAGCATTAAGAGAATCTACTGTGGTCATATTAGGTCATGATGAATATACTTAAAAATGGTGGCCAGTGGGAACTAAGTAACTAGCCAACGTAAACAATCAAATGCCATGAGAAATATAGCATCAAATCTTTGCTTTCAATAACATTGAGCTCGTCAACAAGGGCAATCCGAGCCAATATAATGTTGGAATGGTCACCTCCCCATCTGTAAGCCCCCATATGAGGAGAGCGTGGGGGAGGGAGACCTAGGGCAGGATGTGCCCAAAGAGAGATTACCTGGATATGTGGATCTGGGACAGATCTGGAGCATTCATGGTTGGTGGGGTATCCCAAGGATGAAAGGCTGCATCAGGAGCTGCTCATGTGCAGGAAGATGGCGGGGACACATTGTCTTGGATCAGGCCTGGCATGAGGCACTCAGACGACAGCTTCAGGATGACACAAGGCGTGGAGTCATGGCTGGACTGTGGGCAGGATTGCGACCTGCAACAGACACCAGCAGATGGCGTCAGCATGGCGAGCCATATGGCAAGGGTAGTGGGCAGGCGAAGGGCCTGCAACAGACCCTGATGATGGTGCATAGGTTGGTGCAGCAAAAGCAGAGGGAACAGGGGCTGACATGGCAGGGGATAGAGCAGCACATGGCAGCCCATATGGAGGGCTGGTTGGGCTGGGCAAAGCCAGCCAACCAGGCCCTATCTAGGGCTGGCCAAGGGCTCAGCCCTTGCATGGAATCGTGGGCCAGCAAGCCCTGGAAAAGAGAGCCCAGGAGGGCGATTTTGTGAGGCCCAGGAGGGGCCAGAAAAGTCGGCCAGGGGGGGGCAGGAAGAACCGACCAGGTCGGGCAGATCTAGGGGCCTGGGTTAGTAGGTTTTGCCAGCCCCCTAGGGCCCTATAAAAGGAGGTCCTTGGGGCCTCACTTCATATCCAACATTCAGCAAGACAGGAGCATCCAGAAGCCACTCCTTTGGGCCTCACACTCGGGGTGAAGGAGAGTGGAAGGTGTGCTGCAGACTGAGTTCCCTTGGACCTTGGCTGTCTTCTAGGGCAGCAAGGTGTTGTGGTCATCACATTCTCTGGAGCAACAGATTTACAGCATACAAGAGCAGCAGATAGGGCTTCCTTGGGCCTTTTCCCAGGAGGTGAAGGAGACCTAAAGAGGGCTGCAGGCTGAGCTAGTAAGGGCTGCCTACCTAGGCTGATCTACAGGCAGTAAGGTAGAGAGAACCATTCTGGACGAAAAGTCTACAGACGCTCGAGGTGGAGCACGCAGGCTCAAGTCTAGAGATAACTAGCAAATAGGAGAAGGACCTTGTGGTAAGATCAAAGGACCACACCATTGGTGGGACTCTGGATCTATCTCTTTTGTATTGTGTCCATAGCTTTGGACAGAAATATATTATTTTGGTGGTTTCTCTATCTGGCTGGTTCATTGTCTATTGATGAGTCTGCACATCTATTTTATGCACACAAGTTAAGAAGTTTGTGATTCCACATCTCACACCACACTGTGTGAGCTCCTGGGCATTACTATAAGTCTTTCGCTGTGTGTACCCTCTGTTGGGTCTTTTCTAACATGGTATCACAGCCCAAGTAGGAGGCTCACAGGTGTGGGAGCCTGAAGGCAAGGACCTTGCTGAAGGATGACCCTGATTTAGAAGCTCTAGGGAATCGACTTCCACGACTGGAGGATTGTGTCCTTGCGAAGGGTGACTCAGGTTCAGTCAGGCGAGTTTAAATTTCGCGGTTTATCTGGAGATGTACTTTTGTTGCAGACCTCGCCAAAGGAAGGACGGGTTGAAACAGACCCTCGGAGCATGGTGCCTGGAAGACTCTAGATTGTTCACTCATTATGAGGGGGACAATTGGAAGATTGTGGAGGCTGGGTTGCTCGAGTTCGAAGGCAGGAACGTGATTGAAGGAGGTGGTGCCAAGAGGTGCTACCAAAGATGGACCTGTGTACCAGGATGGTGTGCAGAAGCGGAACCGGACCTGGTGGAGCACGAGCCACGAGATGAAAAGCCAGGAAAAGATTTTGACATCGAAAAGTTCCAAAGGACTACGACCAGGGAGTTATTGGAGCATCTTCATCAACGTGTTGGCATTGGGCCTAGATGTGTCGGTGAGAGGGGGTGTTGGAATGGTCACCTCCCCATCTGTAAGCCCCCATATGAGGAGAGCGTGGGGGAGGGAGACCTAGGGCAGGATGTGCCCAAAGAAAGATTACCTGGATATGTGGATCTGGGACAGATCTGGAGCATTCATGGTTGGTGGGGTATCCCAAGGATGAAAGGCTGCATCAGGAGCTGCTCATGTGCAGGAAGATGGCGGGGACACATTGTCTTGGATCAGGCCTGGCATGAGGCACTCAGAGGACAGCTTCAGGATGACACAGGGCGTGGAATCATGGCTGGACTGTGGGCAGGATTGCGACCTGCAACAGACACCAGCAGATGGCGTCAGCATGGCGAGCCATATGGCAAGGGTAGTGGGCAGGCGAAGGGCCTGCAACAGACCCTGATGATGGTGCATAGGTTGGCGCAGCAAAAGCAAGGGGAACAGGCGCTGACATGGCAGGGGATGGAGCAGCACATGGCAGCCCATATGGAGGGCTGGTTGGGCTGGGCAAAGCCAGCCAACCAGGCCCTATCTAGGGCTGGCCAAGGGCTCAGCCCTTGCATGGAATCGTGGGCCAGCAAGCCCTGGAAAAGAGAGCCCAGGAGGGCGATTTTGTAAGGCCCAGGAGGGGCCAGAAAAGTTGGCCAGGGGGGGCAGGAAGAACTGACCAGGTCGGCCAGATCTAGGGGCCTGGGTCGGTAGGTTTTGCCAGCCCCTTGGGGCCCTATAAAAGGAGGTCCTTGGGGCCTCACTACATATCCAACATTCAGCCAGAAAGAGAGCAGACAGGAGCAGCCAGAAGCCGCTCCCTTGGGCCTCACACTGGGGGTGAAGGAGAGTGGAAGGTGTGCTGCAGACTGAGTTCCCTAGAGGCTGGACCTTGGCTGTCTTCTAGGGCAGCAAGGTGTCGTGATCATCACATTCTCTGGAGCAGCAGATTTACAGCATACAAGAGCAGCAGATAGGGCTTCCTTGGGCCTTTTCCCAGGAGGTGAAGGAGACCTAAAGAGGGCTGCAGACTGAGCTAGTAAGGGCTGCCTACCTAGGCTGATCTACATGTAGGCAGTAAGGTAGAGAGAACCATTCTGGACGGAAAGTCTACAAATGCTCGAGGTGGAGCACGCGGGCTCGAGTCTAGAGATAACTGGCAGATAGGAGAAGGACCTTGTGGTAAGATCAGAGGACCACACCATTGGTGGGACTCTGGATCTATCTCTTTTGTATTGTGTCCATAGCTTTGGACCGAAATATATTATTTTGGTGGTTTCTCTATCGGCTGGTTCATTGTCTATTGATGAGTCTGCACATCTATTTCATGCACACAAGTTAAGAAGTTTGTGATTCCACATCTCACACCACACTGTGTGAGCTCCTGGGCATTACTATAAATCTTCCGTTGTGTGTACCCTCTGTTGGGTCTTTTCTAACATATAATGTATTTATACAACATAGCATATGAAATACCAAAGGAATGCCACAGTTGGGATTGATCTGTGACAGCGAAGCTCCATGGGAGAGCATGAATAATGTCTACCGCATAGCATGTAATGTAGATATGTGTATGTGTATGTGTGTCAAAAGAATGATGCTTAGAATGATATTAAAAACGGAGAGCATGAATCATTTCTACATTTCATTCAACGGAAAACACTCGGGTACGTTTGGTAGGAGGTCAATTAATCGACTAAGTGCATTTCTTCAGAAACATTAAGCTTATCCCACAACCACCCAAAAAAAAAAGATACGTCGATCACGTTCAATATGCCATTACCTCCCAAATGTAGACTCTTCCAGACACACCTCCTGCCAGGATATACGATCCGTCACTAGTGCACGCAAGAGGACCAATGGGTTCGACAGGAAAACTCTTGATTTCAGGCTGTGTCTGCGAGTTGAAACTTATTAGTCAAAACACCCATGGGTTATCAAGGACAAGACAAAGAAGATTGCATTCAACGCAAAGAAATCACGTGTCATGTCATGAGCCCCGGCCAGCGCAGAGCGTGATATAGCAGTTTAGACGACGTAACCTTGTTCCAAGCCCAGAGGAAAATGGCTCCGCCAGCTGATGACCCAGGCTTAGGGACTTGGGAAGCGGCTAAGAATTGTCGACCAACGCAAGCCAAGGCATTCCGTGAAGACGCACATGATTTGAGGTGAGCAACTTCGGAGCCAGTGCCCAAATCCAGCAAAGTGATGCCTGCATCGAGGGGGGAGGAAACGACGAGGACTTCAGCAAAGGAAGCCAGTTTGCTTCCATTCAAGAACGGCCCGAGGGCCGCTACGGAAGCCCAACTGGAAAAGCAAAGATGATGGGAGAGAGATGGAACAGAGAGAGGGTGGTGAAGGTGGTGAACATGATGAGGCAAATAGGTCTACAAAAACTCACTATTTCAAAATGGCCATGGTTACAAACCACCCAAAAGAGAAGGAGAGAAGGATGGTATGTATGTAAGAAGTTACTTTGGAGGCGTTAAAAGGGAGGCGCAAAGAGACTCTCAATTTTCCTAGTCCCACAAATTCGTACCCCCCGCGTCAAACAACCCTCCCCATTCATTAATTAGTTGATGTGCCTTTGTGTGGATGTGGGTTTTGGGGGGGCGGGGCCGCAATTACGGTAAGTGAAATTATTAACTTAAGGGACAAGTGCAACATCTCCAACTTGCACCATGTGTACGATCTGCAATGATCCACACTGTTCCTGATATTTCCATCACCATCTCTTGCGAGCTATAAAGGGGGAGCAGGCGGGGCTATAGGGTGAGAGAAGGCACCTATGCACAAGACCATCATCAAAACTTTTCCTAGCCAATAATGTCAAGAAAAGGTTGACAATTAATGAAAATTCTACTTTTGCAGAGGGCGCAAGCTATACACTCAACAAGATGGCGTGGCTACATAAGCTTACTTGAATGCACCCATTTTTCATGCTACCCCTTTCAAAGGTTGCATGCACCCATTTGATGGAGTTTGCACAACAACATTAGCTAGCCCTACCAATTTTAGGACCAAAAGCTACAGCTTCTCTCCTCTATCTTCTTCACCCTACGTGGTGCAATCAGAAATGCATTATTGCCAATGTAGCCACACAACATACTGCAAATCCACTACACAATTCAAAAAAAGTCAAGGGAAAGATTTATAATCTACCACAACCCATCATGTGTGTGTACCCACCTTTTCCCCAGTAGGATACAACACACTAGGTGAGACAGTAGGTCATCACCTAGTGTGATGACATACTGTCTACCCGAAAAGGACTAGTAATGTTTTAGAAGTGTCAAATAAGCAGTGGTAAAAGAGTAAGAGAAGTGCTTGACTCAGACATGCGATTTTGGAGCAATGGGAGCTATTGGTTTTACAAGTAATGAGAGGAAAAAAGAGTTTATATGATAGCCATAACAGGGATGGAGTGGGCTAATCTGGAAATTGTTTGGTGTGGAAGACTTCTTAGAAAGAAAAATAAACCAAAAGAAAGAGAAACTTGCTCGGCGAGCAATGAAGTAAGTCAAAAGGCAACGCCATGATGACTTAAATGTAATAAGTGCAACCATCCAAAGATGCTTGGGATGAGGCAGAAGGAGCTTGAAGAGGGTTGTTGAGAGCTTCTGATTGGAGCAAAACATCCCATTAAAATTTCTAAAAGGAAAACATGACACAAGTTAGAGAAAGGAGTCAAGAAGCTAAATAAGGCCTTAATGACTTAAGTGTACTACGTGCAACCGTTTAGAGTTGCAGGGGAAAGGACATGTATGTGGAAGACAAGACAACAACCCCTTTTGCATAGTGAAAAGACAAAAGAGTCAGGGTAAAGGATAGAAAGAGAACACTATAGAATTAAGGAAGTGTTTGAGTATGTACGTAAAGCACCTATGAAATTGCATAAAAAGTATATATGAGCTTTGATAAGAAATGACAACAATGTTTTTGCAAAAAACATTCTTGCAAAAAAAAAAGGAGCTTGGTAAAGTCCTGATAAGCGTCTCTTTTATTGAAGAGGAGAATCTGCATACCTACCACCATCCAACAAGAAAACATGGTAAGAACCAGCTTAACTTTAATTGGGAAGACAGGTGTCATAAACACCCCTCCCTAGTTATCAGGGTCACAATAAAATAGTAGCTTAAACACAGACTTAAACAGCTCGATGTAGACTTTGAAGGTAAAAAAAGGAGCCTAGAGAGAATTTGAAAAAAAGGAAAAAGGATTTAAAAAGTTAGTTTTAAAAAATTAGTAAAAATAATTGGGGGGAAATCAAGTGAAATTAGGGAAAGTTATGGGGAAGGGAGAGGAAAAAATAAGGAAGAAAATTGGTTAAAGATGGAGGGGGGGGTTAGAGAGAGAGAGAGAGAGAGAGAGCTTTGATAAAGAAATTGGAAAAAATTTAGGAGGAATCAGGAAAAATTAGGGAGTGTTTGTGAGATAGAAGGAAAAGGAATTGGAGAAAATAGAAAAAGGGAAAATTAAGAAATTAAATGGATGCAAAAGAAAAAGGAGAATAGTAAGTGTGTGTGTGTTTGTGCATCTGCATGCACATAGGTGCATGCATGTATGTGTGCATGCATGTATTATGTGTGTGCGCACATGTGTATACTTGTGTGTACATGCATGCATGCGCATGTGCGTGCATGTGTACTTGCATGCGTGTGTGCATGTATGTGTGTCTGCATGCACGTGTGTGCATGCATGCGTGTACATGTGTCTGCATGTGTGCTTGCATGCATGTGTGCATGCACGTGTGTGTATTCGGGTGTGTATGTGAAAATTCAAGTTCATAGAAATCCAATATAAATGAACTTGTGTGTGTGTGTGTGTGTGCACGCACGCACGTGTGCATGGGTGCACTTGCATGTGTGAGTGAATGCATGCACATGAGAGTGTGTGTGTGCATGCATGCAAGCGCATGCATTCATGTACGTGTGTGTGTGTTTGTATGCACGCGTGCATTCATATATGTGTGCATGCATATGTTGTGTATGTGTGTGTACGCATGCATGCATTCCTATGTGCACATGCATGCATGTGTGCATACATGGTTGTATGCATGTGTGTGTGTGTGTGTGTGTGCATGCATTTGTACGTGAGTGTGTGCATGCGTCAATGCGTGTGTGTGTCTATTTGCAAGTGTTTGCCTAGAAAATAACTCTAATGAATAGGGCAGCCATGGACTCCAGTCGGAAAACTATGATTTTCTTTAACATGGTTACAAATCATAGTTACAATTTATAGTTACAGTTTCAAGGGGAATAATGTCGATGAAATGACTTCAGCCTATATTCTATATTTTACTCTAAGGTCGAAATATGTTAGCTGCATCTTCCAAATGCACAAAACATATAAAGATCACATAGTGTGCATTGGTGTAGGCGATGTCATAAGACTTGGCTTCTTGTTATCATAGATTGAGAGTAAACTTGCAATACCAACTTATTTCTGGTTTTGGGTTCACTCATTCTAGGCTTTGGGTTCACTTGTTCTAGAATCTAGGTTCACTTATTTCTGGTTTTGGGTTCACTCATTCTAGGCTTTGGGTTCACTTGTTCTAGAATCTAGGTTCTAGGTTCTTAGTTCACTATCCTAGGTCTTGAGTTCAATTATTCAGAGTTTAGGTTCAATCGCCTTTGGTTTTGGATTTGGGTGTTCCAAGTTTTGGGTTTCACTTATTTCAAGTTCCACTTATTTTGGATCTTGGGTTCACTTGTTTGAGTTATGGAATCGCTTTTTGAGTTCGAGTTGCACTTGTTTCAAGTTAACTAATTTTCTTAAGTGTAGTAATTTATTCCCTTCCAAAACAAATATACAAGAGGTGAACTCTATCCCTAACATATACAATATGGTATAGGTGGTCTATAGTGCTATGACATCCCAATTGGTGTCAAATTAAAAAAAGGAACAATCCTAAGTCCTCGTCAATGATATCAATCTCTCTTGTGCCACTATAGAGGAGCCAATACATATTTCCCACTGACTTCTAATGGTGAAAATGATATTTGCCAATATTAAAGCCAGTATATTAGCTAAAGTGGATGGCTTGCCACCTTAAACATTTACACATCTCGAACACTAGATTTTTCCACAATGTAATGGTGGATATCACCTCCCAAGCCAAACCAACTGATGAAGAAGGCATGAAATCTTGATTTGGGATAGATATGAAAAACAAATCCAACATATCCATGATGTTAAGATCTATAGGACCACGTCGTAGGTGATACTGCATGAAGAAAGCATAGTCGCCAGCAGGTTGCTAGCCTGATAATCATATAAAGCAAAGGCACTAGACCCTCTACCCCATATAGCTATTCCCCATGTCATAATGCAAGACTCAAATGTGATATAATAGAACAATCTAAAAACACAGTCCAAACAACCATGGAAATGTGATAGTTCCATAAGCAATGTTGACAAGATTCCTTTGCAAGCTAACATCTCATACAAAGAGAAGATCTAGCCATTTGTTGTAGCCCACTGGAGTGCCCCTATAAATGGTAGGCCAAAGAAAGTATAAAACTTTCTTAGCTATACTAATCCCCCAAAAATGGGTCCAAATTCTCACCAAGAGCTACTCAGTAATCCCCTATGCCTGCTAGTGCTAAACAACCATGGGTATATTGTGAATATCTCTCTATTGAATCTTATACTGAGTCCTCATCAAATACTAAAAAAAGGTCAAAGGATTTGAAGCAGTGAGCAATGGGCAAGACGACTTCCCCGGATCCCAATCCAACTTCACTAAAGGTCTCCCCTAAGATATCCAAATTCTCCATCTAGTCTCCTCTCTAATAGTCAATCAGGAGGGATCTAGTGACCATGCTTCCACAAGTGGCCTATAACTCTAATACCCTACTAGTAAAGATCTTGCTAGTCTATTACTTGCATACACGTAAGTTTGTGAGAAGTATTTTTATGTGGGAGATATTGGCCAGCATCATGGCATGGAACATCTAGGTTGCACGATACAAACCCATGGCCATTTTGATTGCCAACTGGTACCCTCCACCCTACTTGGGAGCATGGGAATTTTAGTTTTGAAGCGACCACTGAAAGATGGGAACATTTTTGCAAGGCTTCGCCTACAAGCACTTTTTAACATTTTACATCGCGAAGGATTTGCCAATTGCATAGTTATCCTCCTTGGCTATTAGCCCTTGTTTCAAAGACTCCCTAGGCAATGGGCTCTCTAGAACAGGTTCGCTTTTCTTTCAACCAATTGTTTTGTTTTTGTTCTCCCATGGGAAGTGCCTCAAGGACAACTGACTTGTATGGTTGAGTTTTCCAAGCATTAATAGAAGGTTCTTTGCTCTATTAAAAAAAGGATAGGGACAAAACAACACAAGAAGCCTCAAGCATTTGGATCTAATACCTAATGAAATACTAATGCGGAGTGGGATTGCAAAATATCCCACACATGTGCTCCTGCATGTGCATGCATTTGCACTCTCTCTCTCTCTCTCTCTCTCTCTCTCTATATATATATATATATATATATCCATCCATCTATCTATCTATCTACGGGCGCGCTATGTGCGTATATCTCTTTCTCTCAAAATATACAACACAGTGTGTCACAATTGTGACACAAAAATATCTAGAAAGCACATAAAATGAAGACAAGAAGGGAGGCAACCTCAAATGAAGGTATCTCAAGATCTAAATATTAGATTTGAGAGATCTCTAAAGCAAAATATGCATGAAAAGAACCTCTACAATATTAGCTCAATGTATAATAAAGATACCTCAGGAGGAGGGCTTAGTCTTTGATGAAAGTAATGGCTTATCACTCTCTCTACAAGGATAGAGCACCATGAGATTTGACAGAATGTTGAATGATTGGGGAGAGAGAGAGAGAGAGAGAGAGAGAGGGATCTATTAACATCTATGGAATACCTCATGAGTCATGAGACAAAGTACAAACACCAAAAAGAGAACTACTACATCTAGATGACCAAAGAATCAGTGGGGTGTATGCATTTCAGCTCTTCTTGAGTTATTGTAGCTCATAGCTACATTCTAATATTACCATAGGGTGGCCTTTATAACATTTGTTTAAGACTAAGAGTATTTGGGTTTGAAATTGACATATCTAATCAATGCTTTCTCATCTTGATAAGGCATCTATATCATTTTGGAGGCCGAACTGCAAACATACCTGAAGGAATGTCGTAACCTCTTATGGTGCAATGAAGGAAGAGTGGATACTACGCTTGACCCAGTAAGCTTTGAAATCTAGAGCCAACTTTATGTTTTAAATAGAAGGTAGGAGATGCTTGGCAATCCATTTTCCATCCCCTCACCATTCCAAGCAATTAACTTAAGGCCAATGATTCATTTCCCACACTACTCACTTATGTACACAACTCGCCTTTACAACCCTTTGCCCATGTAAATATTGGGATTCCTTGGAGAGCCTAAGCAACCTATAACTACACCTCCTTTGGCTATTGACCTTCCAATCCACAAGTTATTAGCATGACTATTCACGTATATCAAGTGACTTATTATCTTGGCTATTCATCTCCTTGTTCCCCCGTTTTATCCTTTGGATTCCATAGGTGTCTCACTAGTCCCTACACATCCACTTATACCTTTGGATTTCCTCATGGTAATGACTCAATTATTAGTACCAACATTTAAGTGACATATCCCATAAACCAATGCAGCGAATATAGGTCTTTTCTCATTTCTATGGTAAGAAAAAGAAATTCTTGACCATAATTGTCAAGAATGTAAGAAAAAGAAATTCTTGATCATAATAATGCAAAATTCCTTTGTTCCTTCTATAAGAAAGGGGTTAATATCTTGCTTTTACCCCCTTATTGCTCACTTTTCAATATAGGTCCATAGCTACTAGGGTTGCTATGTAAAAGAATCCTTCTCCTTAGAATTGGCTAGAAAGTATATCCATTCTTGACCTTGATTGTCAAGAAGGTGTGTAACCCCCAACCAAGAGGATAAGACCTCACAGTGAGGGGTAAGCCCACCATGTGTAACTTACCCCTCACCAAAGATATTAATAAAATTTTGAATTTCAGATTGTAAGCCCAGGAAGGTATTACTTTCTTAAGAAATCCAAGATATTTTTGGTAATCAAGTAAGGATTAAAACCATTTTTTTCCAAAAATACTAATTAACCTCATCAAATCAATATAAGCCCATGATCCATGTGAGGCATTCTAAATAAGACGTAACACTTGTGACACACAAACCTTGTAAGCCATATTTTAGGCCTAGTACTATCTGCATGAATGAACGAGATATTAGCACAAGGAAGTTTGTCTTTTTTCCCAAAAGTATGAGTTTCAGAGCAACCAATAAAAGGTCTTATAATTGTTATGGAAGTGTTCAAATAATAAGTGTCATAAGTGGGTTTGATGGTAATAATATCCAACGGGTAAATACTCATTGGATCTACTTGGTCAATGTTTCTTGGAGAAGGTAAAAGAGTAGCTCTCGTACATGACTCGCATTGATCAGTGGGAGGCAATAGCTTGGTGACCCTTGAGGGAGCGCCATTGGTTTGAATAAGATGTCCTTGGAGAGGTCGTTTCCAACTTCTAGCCTCGTATTTGGACCAGCCTGAGACCACAAAAGATTTCGTATTTCTTCTGGCTACTGGCTCAGGATTGTCCATCGGCCCTTGGTTAGAGCAGATGTAGGTAGATGGCAAATGCTTTTGTTGCGCATAGGAAGTTTTGGAGATGATCCACCATTGCCTCTGGGGCTGTCCTATTGCTCAGAGGATCTGGCTAGTAGCCTTCAATGTTGTAGCTTGTACACAGCAGGTACAATTGAACGTCACATGGGAGATGGTTGCATGGCTCACGGAGGGGGAGCATGCCTTCTCGATTGATCTCGTGCTGTTGGCTCATGGGGACCCATCGGCCCTTGGTTAGACTAGATGCGAGTAAATGGCAGATGCTTTTGTTGCGTAGAGGGAGTTTTAGAGATGATCCCCCACTGCCTCTGGGGATGTCCTATTGCTTAAAGGATTTAGCTAGTAGCCTTCATGCCTTCTCGATCGATCTAGTTTTAGCAGCCATGCCCAACGGGTCTCCTAGATAGAGATATATGACGTATCAACGCGTTCCTGTGCATGCTCAACGTTTTTGCTAGGGGACAATGTTTGGATGGCTATCGTAGTCACCATCTGATACGACATCATCTTTACTCTGTGCACAGTTTGGCAGCATGGTAGTCCAAGTTCAAAAACGACCATCGAAAGGCGAGAGTGTTTCTGTAAGGCTTGGCCTACAGGAGTATTTTACACCCTTTCCATGGGAGTTATTCGCTGGATGTATAGACTACCACCCCTAGTTGTTATCCATTGTTTCTGAGATTTCTTAGGTAGTGAACTAGGTTCTCCGGAAACATGCCAATCTCTTTCTGACAACTAGTTTTATCATTGTACTTACCATGCTTAGCTCCCTTTGGAAGGTGATTTGTATGATGTTTTCAAGCATTAATAGAAGTTTCTTTTATTGGGGAGGAAAAAAACGATAGTGGTACATTGATCTAGGTCCATGCACAACAAAGGAGGAGGCTTGGAAGTTTTGGGTTTGGGGGAGAAGACCCTTGTAGAGGCTTTAGTGGGACCCAAATAAAAGGTTTTGGAGACATCATTTCATTCAAGATGCCCTCAATATTTATTTTTTCAACTATTCACTAAGATTAGGCAGAAGGATCCAGATGCGGAGGATTGATGGCACGCCAACCGTAGTAGAGCATTGGTGTAGACATGGACTCTTTCAGTGACAAAGATTCTCTCAGAGGTTTCTTAAGGTTTTTTGGCACATGGTCTGTTTTGAGTTTGCTGTTACATCCACCAGTAGGAAATTTTTCCCGAAAAAAAATCAAGGTCAATCAATACTCAAATAAAAATGAAACACAACTATTAGTTACAATGGAGCTAGAGTTGAAAAAGTCGAATTAGGCTGCCTAGAGCCTATGCACCCTCATATAGAACAGAAAACTGCAAACTATGGATAGCAAATTTTGAGGTCATAGATTTAATTTTGCAATTTCAAAGTTTTTCCGTATTTTGGCCTTGAAAAGTTCTGAGGAGGCGTCTAAATCTTCTAGCCATACATTGTCAATAACTGCGCGGTTACATATCCTGTGTTACCACCAAGGTTTTCGTTACAGGAAGCTCTCGCCACGCTATGCAGACAGCACAATTCGCCGGGGAGATTTGGATTCTCATTGCCTTCTGTGCACTCCAGAGAAGGAAGGAGTGAGGGAGCATTGAATTGAATCCAGAGAGAGAGAGAGAGACAGAGAGAGAGAGAGATGGGTCTCCCAGATGAGACCAAACAAGAAGGGGAATTTGCTGGGGAGTCCATGTCGTCCGGACCACAAGACCCTCAAGGTCTCGCCCCAGTTGAGGCAGAACCACCCACAAGCTCCGGTCGCAAGTGGTTCAAACAATGGTAAGTACATTGCAACGCTAGTTCGAATGCGTCACGTTCGTTTACCATCGATAAACTGTGGCATATCGCGAAGGGAAAAGCATCACAATTCAATTATCATATGAAGTACATTACCCTGCTCGAACGAAATAGAAAAGAGTTTACCTCCTGCTATGTATCAACTGAAGGTTCTGTCTTAAATCATTGTGACCCAACGGGCTGACCTGCGAAGTTATACACATGTTATTGTTTCTTAATTCAAACAATCTGTATATGCTAATGGGCAAGTCAAAGAGCGCATGTTTCATTATCATGTGAGATGGATTTCCCTGTCATAATTTCGGCAGTTGTTTGATAAAAGCATAAAAAGCTGTAGCCTGCCTGTCGCAGCATGTAATCGTGGCAATGCGTACGATTGAAGCACGATAAACAGGTGAGCTTTGCATTACAACTGCCCTAGTTATTACTCGTAAGTGTCTTGAGGTTTAAGCAAATAGAGCAACATTAAGAGCAGGTCAAGCTGATAGTTCAGAACTTGTCAGCAGTTGTTGGAGTGAAACAAACTTTAATCCTGAAGTGCTAAAGAGAACCTTTTTAGGCAATGTTCATAGTGCAGCGAACAAGCAACTCCCCTGGTTATGGTCTCAGTGCCTCCAGGTTTTTAGAGCAACATTTAAGAGCAGTTTTTAGGGTTGACAGACCTTTACAGGATTAGTTGACATGGATGGGCGAAGCTTTTGGGCGCATAAGTGAAGGCTGGAAGCTTCATGCTGTTGTTCCTTCCATAATCAGCAAAAAGGAATGCTTGATGAATCGACTCCGGTTGTTGGATTAAAATGGCAGTACATGTGCTGAAAATGGGGTGTAGATATCTAGGTAAGGTCTGCTAAGTAAAGAATTTGAGCAGGAAAACATGTGAGTTCTGTCTGATCTAAACTATGCACAGCTAAGGCTTGTCAACAAGCCTTCTTTTGTTGTTGTGCATGATAGAGATTTCTTGTGAAATTCCTGATTGTGGTTTTGAATGTGAGGAGGTTTGTGTGAACAAAGAGATAAAAGGCACAGTGATGCGTTTAAGGCCATTGACAAGAACATTGCGAAGATAAATTTCAGTTCAATTTTGAAGATGTGTTACGTGAAGATTGGTCTTCACGATCGAGTTACTCTATTTGGGCAATGAAAATTCTCTTATATAAGAATGTGCCCTAATAAATAAACCTTTGATTTTCTTGAAATGCTCGAAAAAAAGAAAAACTTGGTTTTTTGGCATATTCAGCTTTCCATGTCCATTGCCACCTTATTTAATCGTTAATGGTTGTGTAAGGGATGCTTTGCATTTTAGATTTTTTGTTATTTTTTTTGGAAATCTATGTACTTGTTAGTGATCAAGCTATACGTTTGTGGGTCTTCTGAAGAAGAAAGAAAAGCTTATAGAAATGGTCTTTTCTTTGTGGATCTTCGGAAGAATCAAAGGAATAGAAAAATCTTGATAAACAATGTTCTTCTTGGTGTGTCTGCAGGGTACCCTATGATACTGTCTTAAATCCTGGCAAATGCTGTCTTTTGAAGTGGGTGAATGGTTAGGCCTTCTTTTCCCACTTCGAATTGTGCATTCTGTGCATACTTGTTGTCAGAGTAAGGATGAGGCGAACACTGACTGTAACTGTGTCTTGCGAATACGGACTGTAACTGTGTCTTCTAAGTGAATTCTTTGTTCAAAAGTATTCTCTTGGAAGTAAAATACATCCTGCGTTTTTCTTGTGTTTTACTGTTTGACTTAAAAACATCTAGGGATTGCAATTTTCTTCATCATATGAAGGTTCTGTACGAAAGTGTGTCTATCTCTTTTTGTAATCGCTTGTTGCTAGAAGTGCAAGCGGTTTCACTGTTCGTTTGGTGGAGAGTATTAACCTCAGCTCTGTTCTTCTCTCTTTGCTTGATACTTTAAGCTCCACCAACCGGACCAATTTATTCATGCACGCTAATCTTTCTCCGTCTTAGAATTTCTGAGGTGTCTTGAGTGTTATGGTGTCTTGAGTGTTATGCACATAGGAAGCTAGTTCTGCTGATGGGCAACATCCAGCACACCCTTGGACATCCTCACCTGGTTGTGAAAAAGGAGGAACTCAGAATGCTTACACTAGTTTGTGGAAACCTATGTAACTTTCAAAAAATTGATAAAGTGGGATTTCTTTATCATTTTGCTGTACGGAAAGGTATTACGGAACAACGGCAGAGAAGTACGGAAATCTGTACGGAAACATGTACGGCAGAGACATGTGGGAAACTGTACGTCAACCTGTATGGAAGCAGAGGAACACAAAACGTACGAAAACCTGTCGGCTGACGCAGAAACTGTACGTCTGACTTGTACGGACTGCCGTACAACAGGAAAGAGGGCGGAGAAGGCACAGAAACCTAGGCTCTCGACTCACAGCCTCTCACAAAAACACACACACACACACACACTCACATGCTTCCCCGCCCCCCCAAAACACACACACACACACGCACGCACGAAGAGTGGTGTAATAAAAAATTCCTATCTCATGATCAATGGTCAAAAAATATAAATACATGCGCGACAGACATCTTTGCATAACAAGGTATCGTTCCAAGGTGTATTGTGAAAAGAAAATTATCTGAAAGGATGATGGGCTTCATGAGGGTGTGCATGCTAGGCATGTAGTTGGATGGAAGATAGGCTTTAAGATGGGAGTTGGATGGCACAGAGCCCTAACGTTCTAGTGCAATGATGAGCCTTCATCTCGATGCAGTGCGTGCCTTGTGTTTGCGACTCCACATTCTAAATTTAATTCACCATGTAGTAGGCTTAAAATGGAGAAATTGCCTAGGGTTTTTTTGGGCTTTTGCACAACCATGAGAGCAGGGCAGGAACCTTCTAGAGTATGTTCAGATTTCTTCAATTTGCTGCTGTGAATGCCCCCACAACGTCAACTACAATCTATAATTTAGTAGATTTAGAATAGAGAAAACGCCTGGATCAGTGATCCACTTTTGCTTGGTGATGTAGTCGTTTTGATTTCTCCTACTCCAATACTAGCTTTGTGGGAACTTAGCTCGGTGCTATTGACACCTCCCCCTCTGTCCTCAGGTCTGTGTCTTTCTTGATCGTATGTGCACCTCGGTCTTCAGCTGCTGGCTGTGCTTTGTGGTCTATGCCCTCTGTAGTGGGGTCTGAAGCAGGGTTCTATTATTTCTGCTATCTACTGCTAGTTTAGGGACTAGGAGAGCTGAGAATAGCTAGAACTAGTAGAAAACATAGAAATAGGGTAGAGGGAAGGGTCACTCATACTTGGAAGAGGGCATGGATGTGCAGCTCCATGGGGCTGGCTAGCATGGCTGCTAGAGGGTCCTTCTTGCATGTACAGCTTGCAGCTGATGCTTAGGAGGTACAGCTCTCAATGGAAAGTGTGCTCTTGTATTAATGATCAATGGAAATGAAGTACAATTGAAAGGCCCTTTTATAAATTTGGGAGGTGGGCCAGCAAGACCTTTACTTATGGGATTACTACAATGGCTGCCACGTGACAAGCTCACAATAAAACCTATTACCCTACTAAAGTGTACAGATAAGTACTGAATTGTGTACAATAAATGTGACCCCAGTTAGATGCTAATTGGGTACCATTGGGATAGCTACTGCCAACCCTAGTGTACCCTACTGCTACAGGGTCATTGCCCCCGGTATCACTCTTGACCTCATATCTCGTTAGAGGCAAACTCAGTTGTTTGTCATCTTGTAGCTCTTTCGTACTCTTGGAGATGTTGTCTCGGGCTTTCTTCCTGTCTTCTCAGTCCTATCTCCTGTGACATTTCCAAAGGAGCTTAAAGGAGTCTGCCGAGACTTCACACCTTTATGGCCACAGCACTCTTGCCTTTCTCATGGAGCGATGGACTTAGCCTTTGCCTCCTGGTCCTCCCCTCAATTCCTGTGGATCCATTGCTACATGTTTGTTGTCAGCCCCTTAGTTTTGGTCTAGTGTTTGGTGCTTCCTTGTCTGCTTCCATTCCAACGTGGGCATACTCCAGCAACAGAGCATGCCAAGTGGCATATCTCAAGTGTTAGAGATGAACTTTTGCTTTCTAAGCCAAGCCCAAATTAATATGTGGAGTGGAAAATATATTAACTGACAAGATCACACACGGATCTAGATCCTATGAACACAAGCATCGACCCACAGGTCTGGAAATAGACAACGGGATATGCAATCAAAATGTGTATAGATGGGTCCTCAAAACAGGAGCAAAACTGAGGCCTTACAACCTACACCACATGGACAGCATTATGCTGCTCCACTAGTGCTAGACCATTGGTGCTGCCAATCTCCCGGTCTCTTCTGCTTCATGCCTGCCAAGCGAGGGTCTTTAGTGGCTTAGGAAGGAGCCCCAAAATGCCTTCATCAACACCCTTTCTGCTACAGGTGTTAAGCACCTCTGTATGCTCTACACCTAGCTTAGGGCTGCTGGATATGCTGTCTGCAAGTGCCTTTAGATGCCTTTAGTGTTAGCGCAGAACGCGCCACGTGGCACCTAGGAGGTGGGCCAGGTGCGGGGTCCCCAAGTCCCGCCCCATAGCCGCCTACCAAAAGCTCCATAGCCTCCCAAAAGCTCCGGGAGGGGATGACTGTGGAGGGCTGAAGAGGCTAATGTATACAAGGTTACCACAAGGGCACAAGTGCTTATGGGATCAAATTACCCTCTGTACGTGTCAACGGCACGGAGCTCCTTGAATCCTTTGTATTTTACATGGCCCTATTTCTGCATGCACGAGGGTGATGGCCACCTCATCCAACAAACCCTGAAGCATTAAATCCAAGCACTGATCAAATCAAGACCAGCACAACAAACAATACCACGTGGACAAACTGCACGGGGTCAACAAATCCAAGTTGCCCAAAGTGCCTCAAAGACCATGCAGTCAGCCACTGATGCCATGTCGAAGTGAAGCGGAATATACGAACACAGATAGAGAGCAGATCTGCGGGAGAGAGAGCAAACTGCGTCTAGAGAGAGAATAGACTGCACATGAGTATACAGGAAAAACTCTGCATGTACTGCTGAGAAAACCCCATAGAATGATCACAAACCATGGCAGGAACTGCACCTTGGAACACCAGACACACAGGCTGGAAACTGCACCTATGTGCAGATTGCAAATCGAGGTAAAACTGCACCTCAGAGAGCTCACGGGAAGGTTGTAGACTGCACCTCCACCACATACAGGACTAGGGCCAAATGGCCCCAGAAGAATTTTCTTTCTAACTTTTCAAGGATGCTGTGCACACATGAGATGCATGCAACAATGTAGGTTGGAACTGTGAAAGAATACACTAGCGTTCTTTGTAAAATAACCACCGGTCATGCATGGACATGGATGTGACCATGCCCTTCTAGTGCCAATTGCATGCTGTCCTTTTTTGAATCTACCCTTTTTTCTACCTTCCTTAAATCTGCCGGATCACGTTGTCCACTGTAGCGGGAGATAGCCTATCCTCACTCTTTCTCCAATGCTAACTGCAAACTGCAAGGCGATGCACTCAATACACAAAGTGATGCTGTGGAGGTGAGTGAGAGAATCAGAGGGAGAGAGTGTAGTGGGCCTTCGAAGAGGAATAGATACAATTGAATAATGAATGCCCCCCAAACGGCTGGTACAACTGTATGAAGGGGCTGAAACCCTCACTGCAAAACGAGGTGAATCCTCACTAGATCCCTGAAGAGGCTGAGGCTACCCTGCTGGGCTGCTGTGGGGAGGCCTAGCTGCTGCTGAACTGAGGGCTTGAAGAGGTGGGATAGAGAATGAGGGCCAAGAGGGCTGCTTTTATAGGCCCCCCTTGGGCTCCAAAATACTGACCAGCAGGGCTGTCGCTGACTGACTGGCTCCCTCCCTGTTCACCGACTAGGGCTAAGGTGGCCGACTGGCTGCTGACGTGGTGCCAACCAGGCCACGTGACAGCCGACCATGCTGATGTGGCACCGTCGAGCTGGTGCCTCTGCTGCGACTGCTCCTGCACCCTGTTCCTGCTGGCAGGCTGCGTGGCATTCCCACGTGGCAGTTGTTGACGTGGCTGCCTGCGTGGGCTGCTGCTGAGCTGGCTGCCTGCGTGGCAGTCCAGCATGGCCATGGGCTGTGGATGCCCATGACATTCCCGTCTGCTGAAACTCGAACTAGGGTAGAGAAAAGGCTGCCTTGTACGCTGCAAGGAGGTGTGGATAGTCGTGAAGAAATGCTCTTCCACCCATGGTGCATTGTGGATGCCCATGTGTTTGAACTTGACTGCATACAAGCGTTGTCAAATGCCTGTCCCTCTTTTGAACCGATGACGTAAAACCTCCTCAGGTTTAATGACCTCAGCCTCATCTCCAATTTCAGGCTGCTCCCCATTTGGTACTGTTGTAAGTCCCGGACCCACATATGGCTCGAGCCAGGACACATGAAAAATTGGATGCATGGTCCATGTCGAAGGTAACTACAACTTCATGGCCACATCATCATTCACAACTTTGACAATGGGAAAAGGTCCAAAACTTTGATGAGAAAGCTTCGGGCACTTCCTTCCAATCTGCTTGAGACGTTTCTTCATGATCCGAAGATAGACTTGCATTCGGTAGGTCTTCTGGGGTTTGGCAATGCGGTCCTTTACTGATTCCATGATCTACTTATAGTATTGGTTGCAGATCTTTGCTAGAGAGGACTCGTGCACTATCGAGATGGAGGTGACCATTCCGCGTCTGCTAAGAGCATCGGCCACAACATTCTTTGAACTAGGCTGATACTCGATCATGCCGCCAAACTGCTGAAAAGTCTGGCTCCATCTGGTTTGGCGATATGACCACTGAGTGGCTGGCATGGTCTAAAGCCACCGCAAGGCTTGATGATGTGTGCGAACTGTGAGATCTTGACCATTGAGAAAATGTTATCATGTCTTGAGGGCATGGATGATAACACAACTCCTTGTTGAATACCAAATATTTGGTTTTTGCTGGAATCAACTTGCGTCCCTCAAATGCGACAGAATGATCGTTCTACTCCAGAACCACTCCAATGGCATAGTCACTTGCATTGGTCCGTACATCAAAGGGTTGATCCCATTGTGCCAATGCTAGGCACGGTGTTGTAGTGACGACCTCCTTCAACTGGGCGAAGGTGGAAAGAGCTGATGGAGTAAAGGTGATAGGTTGCTTCTTGGCTTTTACTCCTTGTAAAAGATCGATGATGGGAACTGCAATTTTTGCCAAATCCTTCATATGCTTCCTGTAGGCCTAGAAAATGCCCATAAACATTTGAATCTCTTGTGTTGTGGCAAGCACCTCCCACTCCACAATATCCTTCACCTTGTCTGGGTCCAGGCCAATACGCGTCGGAGTGATGATGTACCCCAGGTAATGTACCTCCTCCAAGAAGAAGCTGCTTTTCTTGGCATTGATGTACAAATGACTTTCCTTCAAGAGCTGAAGAACTTGCTGAACATGCTTCACATGCTTCACTAGATCCTTTAAAAATATCAGAATGTCATCTAAGAATACAAAGACACTCTTACCGATCAAAGCTTTGAAGATCCGGAGCATCATATGGTTGAAGGACGTGGGTGCGCCTGTTCGACCAAAGGGCATCACCACGAACTCATATTGGGCTTTCTCCGTGTGGAAGGTTGTCTTTTGTATATCCAGTCCGGATCTGGTAGTACCCACTCTTCAGATCATTTTTTCAGAACATCTTGGTCCCTCAAATGCATGACACTGGTCTGGTAAACTTCTCAGACGCCCTCTCCTGCTAAGCATCATGGCCAGTGGGACTGGAAAGTGAGCCCCCTAGTACTGAACACTCCTGATGAGAAGGTGAAATGTGAATGATGCTGACTAAAACTGATGTGGCCAACTGAGCTGCAAGGGCAGAAGCCCCATAGGAACTAACCAGAGTTGATGAAGAGGCCTGATAGGTGGAAGACCCATCACACCTATCTACTGCATCTGGGGTGTCACCTTGGGTGGAATCCCGAAGAGAACTAATTGTGGGGGATAGACAACTCTTGGGCGATGGACCCAAGAGGCTCATCTATGGCAAATGCTAATGGGTCTAAGATATCTCCAAGGGTGGAAGACCCGTCCCTCGTAGCTGTGAAAACCATCCGTTCCCTGCTAAAGCTGATTCAGCTGACTGAGTTCCTGGAGTGGAAGACCCAGAGGAGCTAACTGGACATGATAAAGCTGTTGGACGAGTAAAAGACCAATCCGAACATGAACTGACTGATCCTCTCGAGTGGAAACTCCAAGAGAAGAGTTTGCTGAAGTTGGATGATCCCCATGGGTGGTAGACCCAAGAGTCTCATCATCGGGACGTGCGGAATGAGCTAAGCTCGCTCGTGAGATGGAAGACCTTTGAGAACACGTTGTGGAAATGGCTGAACTACCCCCATGGGTAGAAAACCCTGAGGCATTGCATGTAGTGACTGTGGAGACTGAATGATCCCCTCGATTGGTAGACCCAAGGGAAACCACTCTTTAAGCTGCTGCAAAATAGTTCATTGAACTGTGCTACGGAGATGGAAGACTCGAGTGTAGATAAAGGACTTCCTGCTAATGCACGGTCTGTGGGTATGGCGGGCGAGGAGAGGAAGTGTGAGCAAGCCATGAGAAACTGCTGGTGCTGTACAAGCATCTGCTCTCGGTCTCGCCTGCATTGGACCTCATACGCTGCCAAGTCGGCTCGGTGTCTGGATCGTTGTGCGGCCGCTTCGAGGATTTCCTATTCCAACAGAAGCTGGAAACGGTCCAATGTTGTTGCATCCTCCTTTGTTTCTTGTTTTGCTTGGGCTGCTTAGAAAAGAACATATTTTGCTCAGGAGATGATCCTGCTCCCTGAACGCTTGCCTTAGAGCTGCTCTACTGGACGGGTCCATGATGGAAGGCTGGAAGACCCATCAATTGCTGCAATAATGACTGCCAGAGGGAACCCCCCCCCTCCCCCCCCCTAACCTTGCCCCGCAAGGTGTAAATGCATACGGGTGAAGATAGGAGCCGGCCCAATGCGCGATGAACGTTTGGAGGGAGAGGCTAATGGAGTATGGTGCTACCACTAGTCCGGTGCAGATAGTATCCCAGACAGGCTCCCTCCTCTTCTAACTGAGTCTCCATAACTAAGCTTTGTTGCCAAGACTCCCTCCAACCAAACTCAGACCAGAAGGAACCGTACTGCTCTGATACCAATGTATCATGTGGAGACTTGCTGTGCGGAAAATAGATGAACATAAAAGGCTAACTCAAGCATGAGAGACACGAGAGATTTACGTAACTATAGTACACTTCTTTATTTAGACAAGGTTGCCAAATCGGCATACAAAACTGTGCTGAGATCACTCCCTTAACTACGACATGTGGGAGGTGGAACTATGCTGCGGAAATAGGACACACAAACCTCGCACCTATGCTGGTTGGAAGCGCTGCTGGAGGCTGGGAGCTGAGTCCTGAACTGAGGAAGCTGAGTAAGTGAAAAGGGGGACTGGACGCCCCTTGTATAGGGCTGGGAACCAGCCAACCTTGGGCCAGCACAACCGACTGGCTGGTCGGGTTTGGCCGACCAGGCTGCTGGCCCTTGCCTATAAACCCAGGCCCTTTTGGGCCATTTCAGGCAAGATAGATAGCCAGTTGCCACTGCCACTTGGGCTTGACTGTGGTGCATGTGACAAGATGTAGTCGATCCTCAGCATGGGGAACCTACTCTTGATGGTCAGCTTGTTCAGTGCATGGTAATCCACACACATCCGAGCTGAATTGTCCTTTTTCTTGATGAAAAAGATCAGAGCTGCATATGGTGAGTTACGGGGGTGGATGAAGCCACTGTGTAACAACTCCTCTAATTGCTGCTCAAGCTCCTCCTCCATCGTCTTGCTGAGACAGTAAGGATGCTTTTTGGGTGGTGATGATTCAGGAACTAGCTCAATAGGATGGTCCTCTGGCCGACTCGGAGGTAGAGCTGGAGGAAGGCTCGATGTGAGACAAATGTCGTGGTACTGTTCAAGCAGAGCTTCCTGCTTGGGGGTCCTGGCTGGAACTTCCGTATTGGTTGCGTTGACATAGACAATGTACGCCTCACCTCCCGTCTGATCTCTCGCTTCATCTGGAATGCGGAAATCAAAGGGCGAGGCAAAGTGCTCTTGAGCCAAGCAATGAACTTACCACCGCGATCTGGAATTT
Organism: Dipteris shenzhenensis; assembly: GCF_047967505.1. Classification (NCBI taxonomy): domain Eukaryota; kingdom Viridiplantae; phylum Streptophyta; class Polypodiopsida; order Gleicheniales; family Dipteridaceae; genus Dipteris; species Dipteris shenzhenensis. The sequence continues at coordinate 17,266,990 of NC_141597.1, forward strand.
TGAGGTCCAAACCCTTTTTCTGATAGTCAGGTCGAACTTCCAACTGGTGCCACCATCGGGCACCCAAGATGATGTCTGCTGCGTGAGTTGGGGCTATTAAAACAACCTAGTATATTTCTTTTTTATCTAGTGATATGACGGTCGAAACGTGTTAGACATTGGATTTATACTCATTTTTTATATATCTTCCATTAAGACATTGTTGGAAAAACCCTTATACGCAAGAGACTGACTAGCACAAATGATGAAGTCCTTCATGAAGGTTGTAAAGGACCTTCTTTATGCTTCATGAAGGTTATAAGAACCATCTTTACGTGGACCTTTGCTAGCATTTGTGGCGATTTGGCATGGTTGTGCTAATAGGTGATTTAACTAATGGTTAGTTCAACATACCAACTTAGTGACCTATTATGAAAGGGAGCATAGGCAAGTAAGCTATAAATAGCTCCCTTTAACCTTGACAAAGGGTTTTACAAAAAAGTGAACCCTAGCTATTGCTTTCAGATCTATGGCTTTATGCCATGCAAGCATTTTAGCCCATGGTATATTGCATGGAAATGACAGTCAATTCATCGACTAAGCATACAAATCGCCAATCATTCTAACTTACTGACTAGATTGGCCTAGCTTCAATTGAAGCTATAAATGGGTCACCTATATCAATTGCTCCTTCATCCACTATAGACGAAACCAAATCTTTCTCCTTCAAACAGGGGCTCAAGCTTGGAATAAAACACGAGATGCTCTGCCAGAAATCTCTCCAATAAACCTTGTATTTGGAAGATTAGCTCATTCCAATTCGATTTGTCTTGGTTGCTCCTGAATACAAAACATAAGGTAAAACTCCCTCTCGATGCAAAATCTGCAGATCGTCAGCTTTGAGAGCTGTGGGTTTGAGCTGAGTGCAATTCAAAGCAAGTGCTAGTGCCAGATGGTGTCTAGGTGCAGGCTTAGGCTAGAGCAAGGTGGCGGAAGTGAAGTTGTTGCAAGAAAAGCCTCAGTTCTTCCAGATGAAGTTGCCATTAGCCTAGAAGGGTAGCAGCAGATGGCTTAAGGTGTAGACAGCTTGTGCGTTTGAGGTATTTATGTGAGAAAGCTTCCAAGAGGTTGAGCTAAATTGCAATTCAGGTTGTAGCTGCATGAATGTTGTGACTGAACATAAACAGGTGCATGTGCATTTACTCTGGATGCTCCAAACGTGCACAGACACTTGCAAGTTCAGATAATAATTAAGAGAGGAGGCTTTGGGAGTAGCGACAGCCGAGCAATGCGCAAGGAGATGCAGGCAAGGAGGAGCAGGATGCACAGAGTAGAGTTAGAGTAGATCACAATGCAGGAAGAATGGCCACGAAGATCAAAGCTGGCCTGGTTTCTAAAAAGTGGAATGCTACAAAACACTATTGCTTTTAGTAAATTAGAATGCTAAAATAGCTAGCTAAACATTAGTTAGCAGATTAGAACTATTTATGGGTTAATTAAGCTATGCCAGCCAAGGGTTGGAATTTAAAACTAGTTTAGCTATTTCAACTAAAGCTTTTAAAAACTAGTCTACGACCTCTCTACCCCTGCATACAACTAAATAAAAGATAGACCTAAGTACAATTAATTAACCTAGGAGGCAGAAAACTCAAAATTTTTATCAAGAGGTAGATCTCAATGTGATCTAACTAGTGATGAAGGTTTTTCCCAATTACCTATGGAAAATTCTCAATAGGATAGGTTGTTTCCGAGATCACTCCTACCGTAAGGTTAACCTATGTGATCTCACTCTGCCTCATGAAGGTAAGTATTACTACCCAATACATCAAGGCTCACTCTCAAAGGCCAACTGAAGGTGTTAGTTCTAACTCGTGGCTCCAGAAACCTTGTTGATGTGTGAAGCATCTCAGTCTCATATGGCATGTTGATATATGATTTGTAGAAGGGGCATTCGGTAATAGACTGAAATTCTATAACTGCGTGGAATCCACTACGTATTTCAGCTTCCAAGCTGAGTCTGTCCTTCACCTCTGGAGTGAAGTCGACAGAAACTCAGTAGTGACCTTTGTATAGCGGATTGTCAAGACGTGTGGGTGTGTGGATTTGTATGTGTGAGAGCATATGTTTATACTATGGTGTATACCCACTGCTGGGCGGTGATAACGTCAGTGGGGATGTCATAGTAGCTAGTCCCTGCTATGCGTGATGGAGTCTATGGTTTTCAACCTTATGAGTGACTATCATGGGATTGAAACTGCACTTTGTGTCGTGTTTTTAGAGGATGAGTTGTTGGCATGTTCCTGGATTCATCTAGATATATCCCTTAGCTACGGTGACTGGCTACAAAGTTTCTAGTGTGTCTACCCTTGCAAAATGCGCCATCACCTTAGCAAAGATGGTGTAACGGACACACAGTGAAAACCATGCAAAGTGAGCTCATTGAAAACCGAGGACCAAATACATTGGCTTCACAGAAGTAGATATTACCAAAATAACTCACACAGATTATCAGTAATTATGTGCACACATAATAGTAATAAATAAGTGAGAAAATGGAAATAAATGTCCGCAGAATGAAGGTGATCTGTTAAAGGATTAGCATATTTCAACTGGTTGACAACAAATGATTTTATGTATGCCCTAATGCACATCACTGTTGTTTGATTTTGTAGTCCATTTCCTCTGAGGTGGTCTAGCTTCCTGTATAGTATAGACCGTTCCTGTATAGTATAGACGGTCCCCCTTTTACTAGTCTATGTTGCCTAAAAGTTTGTATGTCACTGTTTATGGTGTGGTATTTCTCATTTAGCCATGCTGGTTGTAATGGAGCTTGTAATCTCGTTTGCTGACTACTACAAGCTGAGTTTATTATCTTTGCGTTTTAGTACTTTGATTGCTTGGCAGCTTTTGATATAAACATGGCAGAGATTTACTTGTGTTCAAGGTGTATTTTCGCAGTGCGCACAGATAAAGAGGCCAAATAACCTCACCTTTGGAGTCTGGACTGTGTATTAGTGTACAGAATCTCCACATTAACGTGCATAAGTTCAATGTGCCCAAAATCTGATTGCTAAAGTCCTGTCTTTATGCTGTTTCTCGTCATTCATAAATTTTTTGGCTGACTTTCCGCAGTCATTTCTGTATAATCTTGATGCTTGTGATTGAATCCAGAAGTATATGTTCATTCTAATCCAGCGTCCGCTGATATCATCAGATGATTTATTGAAATCCCTGAAAGATAAGTACCCCGAGGTTGAACGTGAAGCTGAGGAAGAGTATGAGATCCTTTATCTGTGTAATTTTGAAGGCTGTGGAAAAGCGTTTACAGAGCAGGGTGCACTTAGGAAACATACCCATGTTCATGGAGAAAAGCAATTTATTTGTCACTATGAAGGATGTGGAAAGGTGAAGTGTATAGTATTTCAGATGCAAGTGTTTTCCTCTTGCATTTTATCATACTTGAATGTGTGCATCCCAGATACTTTAATGGATACTTTTGCAACAGATAATATTAATAGGCTACCTTTTGTTTCAGCGGTTTGTTGACAGCTCAAAGCTAAAAAGGCACTTCCTAATTCATACAGGAGAGAAACACTTTGTCTGCCCTGTAGACGGGTGTGGTAAGGTGATTTCTTTCTGTTCCCTCTTAAGAACCAATGCTGGTGGTAGGGAGGAACACACCTCCTAGATGATCACGTATGTATAATGAGCATTAAGTGTAGCAAAGAATGCACTTTCTCCAGATTGTATTCTCATAGGTGAAGAATTTGTGTGCCTAAATTTAAACATTAATTCAAAGATATTATTGACTATACTTGGAAGCCATTACATGTTCTGTTTTTTTAAGGATCTTTTTGTGTTATGTGGGGAGTTTAAGGAATTGAGACAGTTTTGAATGAGCTTCGGCAACACAGTTTGAGACTCCAGGGTATCTGAAGAATTTGTACAGTTCTGAATGAGCTTGATGTTTTGAACCTACAGGCTTTAATCTGGGATATCGATTTTTCATTGTGTTTACAGGCTTTTTCTTTGGACTTCAATTTGCGCTCTCACATGCGTACCCATACACAAGAGAATTACCACATATGTCCATTTGAAGAGTGTGGGAAACGCTATGCTCATGAGTACAAGTTGCGTGCACATTTAAGAACATATCACGACAGGGTACTATGTTTTGACTTCCACTTCCTGTTGTTTTGCAATGTGAATGAGTTGTAAAGCATGTGTGAACAAGTTTATAAAGATCAGGTGAATTTATTGCTAGCCTTAGTTGCCCCTCTTTAGTAGGTTGGTCTCTGTATAAATCTCTTGGTAATAAAGTGGACTTGTTTTCCACCTGTGACCTGCATCTACTTTTGGTGATGATGATATAAGTAGGGCATGCCATAGCATTTAGTCCATGCTATGCCTGGCATAGTTTATCGTCTGAAGCTGTGAGATACCATGTGTGGCCATTTGAATAAGTTAGGATGCTTTATACTCATGAATGCAAGCTACGTGCAGGTGATTCATCTATGCACATGTTTTTCCTTGGTATTCGTTAATGAAATAAAAAATCCCTGAAGATTTCCACACAGATGACTTTTCTTTTTTCATGTTTATATGTTGATAAATGGGGTTTTGTTGACCAGGTAACCGTTTTTAAAAATTTGTCATGGTGTAGTCTGCAGACCCTTGGTTTCGAGAAACCTAACATTTTGGCCTGTGAAAAGATGTCAAATGCATCATAGCCAATGCGTTATTATGTGTGACATGTGCGTACTTTTAGTATGGTTGCTGTTGTTAGCACTTAGCCCTGGTACGAGCCTTGTAGGTCAGGTCAACTCTTTGAGTTGATTTCTTTATGGTAAACTTGGGGGCCATATAGCCCACCCTTTGTATTTTCCTCTTATCCATTTGAGCAGTATTATGTTTTGCTCCAGCTTGTTGTTTGCTTCCCGCACTCCACTCCCGTTCCGTTGCTTCCTGCATCCAACAATGGTATCAAAGCAGGTTCTCTTGCTCCTGCCTGCCTTCCCTCGTGCTCTCCCATTGCTCCTACCTGCCATTTTGCTCCAGCTCAGTCCGGTGCCTCATTTCATTGCCAAAAAACTGTTTTTTGAGCAGAAAAACAGTCCATCGACTATTTTTTGACTTTTTGAGGTCCGATTTCAACATTTTTTGAAATTTTTGAGCTGTCAGGTTTCTCACATACAGGGGGGGTGACCGATCCTTCACATGTGGCCACAACACTTGCCAGTATCATTGACTTTTATCACTCTGTCGCTAGTACTCGGCGAGGTGAGATACTTAGGCGGGAGATTGGTATCCGCCGGTAATTGGCAGCCTTGCAGAGGGAGGAGCAGAGACGACCATCAGATGCTTGGATACGGGAGCGCCTTGCTACATCAAGGGCTCACTTGCAGACATTGCTTGATCAGAGAGCAGAGTATGCCTTCCATGCACAGGAGTTCTTTTGGATACAGATGGGAGGGAGAGTCAATAAACACTTTTTCTCTACACTTGGTCCCAGACGTAGTAGAGAGAGTGTTAGGCAGCTTATTGACTCTGATGGCGTTTTGTAGTCTCATCCGGATACCGTCATGCACTTAGCGACATATTTTTTTGCCTCCCTTCTTTTTGTAGATCCTGACACATAGGCCAGAGATGTGGCTAGAGATGTAGTTTGGCAGAGTTTACCTGTGTTGGTCACACCAGAGATGATAGGCTCACTTGATGCACGCTTTACCAACACAGAGTTCAGGACTGCTCTCTCTGTCCTTCTGCCCTGGTTCCGATGGTTTTACTCCATCGTTTTTTTAAGCCTTTTGGGATATGATAGGTGATCATATTACTTCAGCCATGCAGGGCATTTGGGACTCGGGTGAGATGCCCGACTCATTGATTGAGGGACTCATACACCTTATCCCGAAAGGTGGCAACATGAATTTTGTATCCCATTGGAGACCCATCACTCTTTTGGGCACTCTATACAAAATCCTTGCCAAGGCGATCAGCATTCGATTGCAGCGCCTTCTTCCAGACCTCATCCATGATACTCAGATAGGCTTTGTGCATGGTAGGAGCATATTTGATAATATCTTTTCCTTTTGGGAAGCCACAGAGTGGGCTATGCAGAGCAGGCAGAGGCTGGCAGTTCTACTCTTGGACTTTGAGAAAGCCTATGATAGAGTAGATTGGGGTTTTCTTGAGGGCACTCTTCTATGCACTGGTCTTTGACGTTGGGGATGGAGGTATACTTTCTAGATCCACGGATGATATTCTTCTAGAGGTTGCCTTTCAGCCTGTCAGGATTGCGAGTTTTGTGGACCATGGAGCGGGCTTGCAGTGGTACTTAAGACCCCGACCCTCTGCTCTTGGCCCTGGGATCCTGGAGATTGTGGTTATATGGAGGTGCACCTATCAGGTGCTTGCAGTGGGACCCAGGAGAGTGGGAGTGGATAGATCATGGGCACCGAGAGAGGGGGATTTCCTTCTTTTGTTTCACGGTTGGTAATGCCAGGAGATTTCAGCTGAACAGTAGGGGTTGGATTCCCTCAAGAGCCCCCTATTGGGACAGCTTCTTCATCACCGTAGATTTGCATATGAATTTCTAGAGGCGGCTTTGGAAATCCCTCAGAAATAGAAAGATCACTCTTTGCTTTTGGCTTTCTATTCATGGAGGGATTGCAGTGAACCTGTGGAGATCACGATTTGGGGCTGATCCCACTTGCCCTCGCTGTCATTCTGCAGAGGAGTCAGTGCGATATTGCCTTTGGGACTGCAGTCAAGCAAGGACTGTTTGGAAAGGGGTTTCTCGGATACTCAGCAGTTTTCATACTTCCCCTTTCTTCATGGCTTGGGGCTCGGTTGCATGGTTATCCCTTATGAGGGCCCCAGGTGTTTTATGGGCACTCTCGGTCCGCTAGCAGGTGATAGAGCCCTGCTCTCTTTAGGATGTACGACTTACTCCCTTTAGAGCTTCTCATGCTTCAGTGGACACCTCTTAGGAGATTTTGGCTAGCATTTCCTCTTGGCACATTTGGAGAGCCAGATGTACAGGGGCCTTGGATGGCACCCAAATACACCCATCACAGGTGTTCACGGGTATTTGGACTGACACGGTTCACACTTTGATAGCCATATGGGCTAGCATGCAAGGCCCTTCACGGGAAGCCTCTTGTAGAAGGACTATATTTCTTCGAGTTTGGAGGGGTTCTCTGTTTTTCTCGAAGGTTTCTACCGAAATGAGATGGCACTATCAACCCCAATCCTTTCTTTTTGGCTCTTGAGCTTTTCATGCATTGCATGGTGTATCCTGTATGGAGCTTGCTCTAACGGTTTTCTTTAATACTTCATAGGAGTCTCTTTTTGCAAAAAAAAAAAACAACCTTGTCCTGCACCATTCCGGCCCGAAATTTTTTTGCCCGTAAGGTTGTACAGACGTCCGCGGACAGGTGCATGATGCTGCCAGGAATCGGTACGACTTGTCTGAAGTTGATTTCAATCATTTTTGGGCTGTTTTTGGAGGTTTTTGCTCAAACCTGGACTCTTTCTCGTCATTCGGGCCTTCCTCCAGGTGCTCCAACCTGCTCTAGCACCATTTGGCTGGGACTCTCTCCCTCTTGACTCAGATCTGCCTGGTACAATTGGATTTGAAGCTTTTCACTCACGTTTGCACACATTGCAATGACATTGAGGTAATTTTGCTCTAGAGATTAGGGCTTTTGTGTTACATTTGCAGATTTTGTAGCGACATTTGCTCCTTTTGGTCACATTTTGGGGCTCTTGCAGTATTTGCCCTATTTTGACTTCATTTCCACTCTGACAATGAGGATTGTGGATCTATTATTGACAGATTGCGGGATGTTTTTAGATTTGCAGGTTATTTTGTCACATTTGTTTTATTTCAGCGAAATTGGGACTTTTTGTCATTTGCCCCAAATTTGACAGTTTTGCCCTTCTAGAAATTTTGGGAGTTTTGTCAATTTTGTTGAAATTTGCAGTGACATTGGCTTGGTACAGCCCAATTTTGGGCATTTGGTAGACATTGACATGCAGGAACATTGACATTGGCTTGGAATTGCAGCACATTGAATCACATCTGCAACTTGCAGCACAATTTGGGGCTTTTCCCAATTTGCCCTCTTTTTGGCATATTTACCCTCTCAAATTTTGGGGCTTTTGTCAGATTTGCTGTCCATTGTAGTGACATTTGCTTTATTCACCTCAATTTGGGTATATTATGCATTTGCCCCTTGATTTGAGATTGTTGTCTTGTCAAATTTGAGGCATGCAGCCTCCATTTGGGACATTTACAGCCCAATTGATCATTGGATACATTTGCAGACATTTGCCCCTTGTTTTGGGCTGATATTTTTGCAGGACAGCTATCTTTGGCAGGGGGGTCCTTTGACCGGACAAATATCGTTTTGCATTGCAGGTCATATTTTTGGGGACAGCACGTGCATTTAGCTCATTGTTTGAGCAATCAATTTTTGGTTGGTCACTACCTGACATTTGCTGTCATTTTTGGACGGCCAGCTCATTTTGCAGTGAAAGCCTTGAGGCTACTCTTGAGCGCACATTTTTCCTTCAAGGATTTATTTTTGCAATGGGAAGAAACGATTGGATGGGTATGTTCTCAGTTGAGGACAAGCTCAATGGATCCAATTATCCCGTGTGGTCATACATGTTGAAACATTTGCTGGTTGCCAAATTTTTTTGGGGTATTGTCTCAGGATCGGATCTTCGACCTTCCTCTGTGGCATCCACTTCTGCTACTGCTACAGTTGTTGCAGCTGCTACAACCACTTCTGGATCTAGTGCCACCGCTGGTGCAGTTGTTACAGCCACCTCTAGATCTACTACTACTCTAGCCACACCTCCTACACCCGAACAGGCCAGATGGGATGGTAGAGATGCCCAAGCACATTCTATCATTGCTTTTTCAGTCAAGAGACATATCAGTCCTCACAAATTTTTGGGGTATTGTCTCAGGATTGTCTCAGGATCGGATCTTCGACCTTCCTCTGTGGCATCCACTTCTGCTACTGCTACAGTTGTTGGAGCTGCTACAACCACTTCTGGATCTAGTGCCACCGCTGGTGCGGTTGTTACAGCCACCTCTGGATCTACTACTACTCTAGCCACACCTCCTACACCTGAACAGGCCAGATGGGATGGTAGAGATGCCCAAGCACATTCCATCATTGCTTTTTCAGTCAAGAGACATATCAGTCCTCACATTCGGTCTTGCAAAACATCAAAGGCTGCGTGGGCCATCTTGGCTCACCTTTACCAGGTTCACAATGAGGCACATGTTGCTTTCTTACGTAGGCAATTGGAGAATGTCAAAATGGAAAGCGGGGGACAGCATGGATGCATACATCACAAAAATCAAGGATTTTCAAGAGCAGCTCATTAATGTGGATGAAATTATTTTAGATGCTCAAGTAGTGTCCACGATACTCAATGGACTTCTCGAGTCCTACCAGGGGTTTGCTACTACATTGAGGTTGGTTGCCATGGGCAATCCCTACACTTACACTCTCGACCAGCTTGTTTCCCTTCTCCTGCAGGAAGAGCAGAGTTGCACAAATTGTGCTGCCTCTCAAATTGCAAATCAGGCTTTTGTCGCTAATCACAAAAATAAGGGAAAGAACGGGTAAAATTACGGCAAACCTAAGCCTTCTGGAGGCTCATCTACTGCTCGACACTCATCTGATTCTGCTCTGTCTGATGCAAAGAAAAAAAACAGCAAACGTTGTTATTATTGCCGGAAGCCAAGACATGACATTTCTAAATGTCACAAGCGCATCGCTTCTGAAAAGAAAAAGTAGCAAAAGGGACTTGCTGTCACTACTATTGCTGCTGCCCTAGATCATGGTTATGAGGTAGTAAACATTGCTGACCATGGGCACCGACAGAGGGGGATTCCCTTCTTTTGTTTCACGGTTGGTAATGCCAGGAGATTTCAGGTGAACAGTAGGGGTTGGATTCCCTCCAGAGCCCCCCATTGGGAAAGCTTCTTCATCACCGCAGATTTGCGTAGAAATTTCTGGAGGAGGCTTTGGAAATCCCTCAGAAATAGAAAGATCACTCTTTTCTTTTGGCTTTCTATTCATGGAGGGATTGCAGTGAACGTGTGGAGATCACGATTTGGGGCTGATCCCACTTGTCCTCGCTGTCACTCTGTAGAGGAGTCAGTGCGACATTGCCTTTGGGACTACAGTCAGGCGAGGACTGTTTGGAAAGGGGTTGCTCGGATACTCAGCATCTTTCATACTTCCCCTTTCTTCATGACTTGGGGCTCGGTCGCATGGTTATAACTTACTGGGCCCCAGGTGTTTTATGAGGGTGAGCCTTCTTCTTGGGCACTCTTGGTCCGCCGGCAGGTGATAGAGCCCTGCTCTCTTCAGGATGTACCACTTACTCCCTTCAGAGCTTCTCATGCTTCAGTGGACACCTCTTGGGAGATTTTGGCTAGCATTTCCTCTTGGCACATTTGGAGAGCTTGATGTACAGAGGCCTTGGATGGCACCCAGATACACCCATCACAGGTGTTCACAGGTATTTGGACTGACACGGTTCACACTTTGATAGCCATATGGGCTAGCATGTAAGTCCCTTCACGGGCAGTTTCTTCTAGAAGGACTATATTTCTTCGAGTTTGGAGGGGTTCTCTCTTTTTCTCGGAGGTTTCTACCGGATTGAGATGGCACTATCAGCCTCAATCCTCTCTTTTTGGCTCTTAAGCTTTTCATGCATTGCATGATGTATCCCGTATGGAGCTTGCTCTAACGGTTTTCTTTAATACTTAATAGAAGTCTCTTTTTGCAAAAAAAAAAAAAAAAAACATTGTTGACCATGAGTGGGCTTTCACGGTAACATGCCAGTACCATCCAGAGAAGCATGCTATAGCCTTGTCTGTCTTAGATTCTAAGTCATATTGGTGCTTTGATAGTGGTGCTTTCAAGCACATCACTTCTGGGAGATCACTCTTTCAGACATTGGGGGCTGCTCCACATGGTGGCACAGTGACATGTGCCAACAATGCATCATATCCCGTGAAAGGGATTGGCCAGGTCGAGGTCACTTCAGTTCAGGTGATATGATCATCCTCATGGACGTTTTGTTTGACCCAGGTAACAAGTCTACCTCATCTCCATTGCAGCCATATCCTTGATTGGCTTTTGGGTTCTCTTTGATGGTTATCGATGTGCTGCATATGACAAGTAGTATGATGACATCATAGCACTTACTGGGTCACTTTCTTCTGGGCTATATCATCTTGATGTTTATGACAAATAGCCTGCTATAGAGGCAAATTTGGTGGCTGAATCTGTAATTTCAGATTCCCACTTAAGGCATGCAAGGTTGGGTCACCTCAACTACAAAAGCTTGGTTGAAATGCATTCACAAAACATGGTGGTTGCTCTCCCACCTATGCATGCACTAGTTAAACATGTTTGCGAGGAGTGCTTGTTGGGCAAAATGCACCGTTTCTCATTTCCAAAGGATGGGACAATTGGTGCTTCCAGGAAGCTTCACCTTGTGCATAGTGACGTGTGCGGGCCGATGCGGACAGCATCTCTTGGGGGCTACCTTTACTTTTCTACCTTTGTGGATGACTACACTAGATTTGCTTGGGTATATGGCATGAAGGCCAAATCTGATGTGTTCCCATGCTTTAGACATTGGCTTGCCATGGCTGAAAATGAATCAGGGAACAAGCTCCTTACTCTATGCACTGACAGGGGGGGAGAGTACATGTCCCATGAATTCTCTGATTTTTTGGCAGCTCGGGGTATTATTCATCAATGTACAGTGTCTTATACTCCACAGTAGAACGGGCTGGCAGGGAGGAAAAATCGGTCAGAGCAGGTGCATGCTCAAAGGAAAGTCTTTGCCAAATAAGTTTTGATTGGATGCTGTCATGTGCTCCAACTAAGTGCCCAATCGGGCACCCACAAAGGCGTTGACTACATATTACGAGGCATGGCATGGTGAAATTTCTCATATGCGGGTGTTCGGGTCATTGGCTTATGCTCATGTGCCATCTCAGCTGAGGCACAAGCTTGAAGACAAAGCTGTAAAATGCATATTCATTGTTTATAGCGTAGAGAGCAAGGGATACAGGTTGTATCAGCCTAGCACGGGCAAGGTCATTGTTAGTAGGGATGTTGTGTTCGCTGAAAATGTGCCTTTACCTTGGCTGGAATGCAAAAAACAGCCTAATGTTGATTCCTCAGATGTCTTTGATACATTGTTGCCTCCCTTTCAGTCGCCCACAGATCCAGAGCAACTAGTGCGGAGTGTTGTGCCGTACACTTCTAGCAGTGCAAGTGCCCATCCTCCACCTGTAGCTCTTGCTTAGCCTGATATGCCTTTAGTTGATGATCATGCTATTGAGCAGGCAGTTGCATAGGAGAGTGCTGTCATTAGACAGCAAAAATCAGTTCCAAGATGGCTTTTGGACACACTCAGGAACAGCAAACAAGCTGAGCCTTTGCCAGCCCACACTAGAGGTGCGCATAAACAGATGCATGTCAACTATTTGGCTGTAGCTTTGGTTGCTACTGTTTGCAATGAGGAACCTTTATGTCACAAGGATGCCTTTGACAGCAAGGAATGGATGGATGCCGTGAAGGCTGAGCTTGAATCCATTCATGCAAACAACACTTGGGAGTTGTGCGACTTGCCAGCAGGCAAGTGTGCCATTGGCACAAAGTGGGTCTACAAGGTGAAAAGGAAAGCTGATGGCAGTGTTGACCGCCTCTAAGCTCGTTTGGTTGCAAAGGGATATGGACAACAGCACGGCATTGACTTTGAGGAGACCTTTGCTCCCACCTCACGCATGAGGTGTGTCAGTCAGCCACCTGGTTTTGAACAATTTGCCGGCTTCTCTATGGCTTGAAACAGGCACCGTGGGCATGGTATGTGAAGATACATGCATTTTTGACAGCCCGTGGCTTTCGGAATAGCCCAACCGAGGCCACTCTTTATGTCCGAAAGAGTGTATCAGAGTTTTTAATTCTGATTTTATATGTGGATGACATGCTTATCACTTGGCCAGACATGAAACAACTTGCAGATTTCAAGGCTGATTTACAGCAGTCTTTTGCCATGACAGATATGGGCCAGTTGCACCATTATTTGGGCATACAGTTTGCATATGTTGAGGGGGGTATAATGATGAGTCAGTGCAAGTATATTGGACAGCTTCTTGATTGCTTCCAGTTCGAGGATCAGTTTCTACTCCATTGGAGCCTGGCTTTCGTTTCTCCTCCGAGGATGGAAGTCTGTCATTTGATGCATCCCTTTATCAGCAGGCTGTTGGTTGCCTCATATACCTTTGTCATACCCGGCCTGATCTTTAGAATGCCATTTCCTAGCTCAACAGGTACATGCACAAGCCTAGTACGCAGCATTGGCAAGCAGTGAAGCAGGTCCTTAGATACTTGAAGGCCACACAGCATTTGGGTTTACTCTATGGTTCAGAGGCCCCACTTGTTTTGTATGCATTCACGGATAGCGACTGGGCAAGATGTTACAACACTAGGGTGTCACATAGTGGCAACTGTTTTATGCTTGGAGCTTCATGCATCTCTTGGTTCAGCAAGAAGCAGCCTACAATTGCCACATCCAGGTGTGAGGCTGAGTACAGAGCAGCTTTCACAGCTACAGTAGAGTGCATTTGGCTTCGCAAGTTACTTGTAGATCTTGATATCATTTAGCCTGACTCTACTACGATCTACACCGACAGCCAAAGTGCTTTGGTGGTTGCTAGAAACCCAGTGTTTCATGCGTGCACAAAGCATATTGAAGTCCACTATCACAATGTTTGAGAGCGACTGTCTGGTGGAGACATCTAGTTGTCCTATGTTCCCACCGAGGACAACTTGGCAGATCTTTTCACGAAAGCTTTACCGCGGCTCAAGTTTGAGGCATTTCGACATGCTTTACACTTGGCTCCTTTTGTTACATGAGGGATCACCTGTACATATCATAGGTTGCTATATCCCTCTGGGATGAATATGTGCAACCATGATGTAGTTTCCAGGTATTCCTGAGATATTTCGAGGATTCTTCAGCCATACCATGGAGGGGGGTTTGTTAGCACTTAGCCCTGGTATGAGCCTTGTAGGTCAGGTCAACTCTATGAGTTGACTTCTCTGGTCAACCATATGGTTAACTTGGGGGCCATATAGCCACCCTTTGTATTTTCCTCTTATCCATTTGAGCAGTACTACGTTTTGCTCCAGCTTGTTGTTTGCTTCCCGCACTCCACTCTTGTTCCATTGCTTCCTGCATCCAACAGCGATATGATGTGTCCATGCTATGCATGGCAAGGTTTTTGCTGCAAAGCTTTGTAAGTGCACGCTTCTGGAATCTGAAGCAAACACTTGTCTTTTTAGTTTTTTGATACTCCAGCTGCAAATATACTTGATGAGGCAAGTAGAAATGCCATACATTGTGGTCCATGCTATGCATGGCAACGCTTAAGGTTTGAAGTATTGAGTGAGCACAAACAATTGTTTTGTCTAGGGTTTACTGCCAGAAAATACAGAGTTGCTTGCTGTAGCCTAATCTCGAGAGAAGACTTATCTCAGGGTTCACACAATGCGTAAAACAAAGCTCACTCCTCTATCAGTGCACACAAGTAAATACTGTAGTGGACACAAGCACCGATCTTGAACAATGCACAGATGAATAGAACAGCCAATACATTTAGAATATATTGCTCCAAAATGGAGAAAATTTGATACAAAGAGCCTGCTTACTGTGCTGCCATCTACACCAGCTAGCAGACAATGTGCTGCCTAGATTGGCACCTCTAGTGTTGTCTTCTACCTCGTCTGGCACCTTCACAGAAACTGTTAGCTTGCATGCTCTCCAGGAGCTTCAGTGGGTTGGCTGTAGTGATGCCTTTTTGACACTCTTCTCCTCTCCCTGGTGGAGACCTGGAGCACACGTTGGATCCCTGGACCTCCCTGCTGTAACTGCAGCCCAACTTGAGGCAGCAGGGAATTGCCAAGGCCCCCCAATGGATGCATTTATATAGGGCTGGGTAACCCCTCAGTCTGACCTACCAGACCTGCAACCAGCTGACTGCTACAGACTGGGCTGACCCAGTCTGTTGTTCCTCCAAACTGTATGGCTGACTGGTCCTGGTCTCTGCCGACCTGCTGCAGCAGAACTGCCGACTGGAAGCTCCTTCGGCTGCCATCTGCAGGGCCTATTAATAGCCCTCTGGCAGCCTTTTCTTTTACTGTCCTGTCGTAGCCCATTTGCCCTTTATCATGGGCCCATGGCTGGCTGTATACAGGCCCATGGCAAGCTCTTATCCAGGACATGAGTGCAATCTGTGTGACAGGCCTTCTGTGCTGTTCACATGACAGCCACTGTACCAATTCTCTCTCTCTCTCTCTCTCTCTCTCTCTCTCTCTCTCTCTCAGATCTGCCCCTGTGGCAGCCTCATTCTTTGACCACATGGCTTCTGACTGACCCAGTCCCCCTTTGGAGGTTATCCTTCCCCATGTCCTCCTATGTTGGGGTAAAGGCACATTGCCACCCTTTAAAAGTTATGACCCCTATGACTGTCTTAAGACAGTCATAGGGTGAATCCCTAATCCTAATAAAACCTATGAGTTTGTGGTGTGGCTCTGCACTTTTTACACACCCACACTTCTTGTGTCTCCCTCTCCTAACGTTCCACCTCCTCTCTTTCCCTCACAAGTGGTATCAGAGCCTCTACCTCTCCCTCTCATTTCCGGTCTACCCCTCCCTCTACCCCTTCCTCTCCCCTCGGGCCTCGTGCCCTCAGCAGCGGCAGCAGCGAGCAGGGTGCACGCAGCGCGCAGGAGCAGGTCGCGCGCGGGCAGCTATAGCTGCAGCAGCAGCTAGCTGCTGCTAGCTGCTACCCGCTACCAGGCGGGCGCAGCCAGCCCGCGCACCGCACAGCACCGGCCGCGCAACCAGCGCGCGCAGCGCTCAGCACCGGCCGCGCGCAACCAGGCTGCACAGCAGCCGTACCGGAGCGACCAGTACAGCCAGCCGTACCGGCTGTACGGAAGCCGTACTGGCTGTACGGTCGCGTGACCAGCAGCAGCCGGCTACACACAGGCAGCCGACCTCCATCAGCGGGCGAGGACGCGTGCAAGACCTTCGACATTTTTTTTGGGGATCCGTGCCCTCACAGGTACAGGGTACAGCAGGCACCTTGCGCAGGTACAGAAGGTACAGCAGACAGATTTTTTTTTGGGGGAAGAAGGAAAAGAGAGAGCACTCTGCTTTGCATTCCCGGAATTTTTCAGTTCTAAAACTGTGTGTTTGAGGTACAGCAAGTACACTCGTGTCCCTCGTGCTTGAGGTGACTAGTGCCACAGTGTGTGGTGGTTGCACAGTTATTTTGTTTCGGGAAGGTCAGATGCCTTGATTTTGCAGAGGGCTTTTATGCTTTTGCTGAGTGCAAATCTCAGTTTTTCGGGTGACAATTTCATAGGGCTTTTGCCTGGAAGTGTATGCAGTGTATGCCTTGAGGCAGTGTGGAGCCAGGGTGCCCACATTGGTCTCGTTTTCCGCAGTGTATCAGTGACATTTCTTTGCAGGTCACATTTTGTGTACGGCACTTAGAAAATCTCAGTTGAGCCACGCTTGGCCAGGGCGCATCGAGTTTACTCGGTCCCTAACTGTCCATCGTTGACAGTGCTCAAAAGATTTTCTTTTTCGGTGTTTGTACGTTGGGATCTGTGTTGCTACTGTGCACACAGGCAGTTTATGCATTACATTGTCAGGTGAAAGTGCCAGGAGAGCGCTGAATTTTGTATGCTACCTCATTGTTGAGGGTGTTTTTCACTTGGTACAGGTGTCAAATCAAGGGGCTTTTACCCAGATTTTGCTTGTGAGCACTTGAGTTACTGTTTGAGAACTTCAGATGCCTTTTATCCCCTTGGCAGAAAGGTGATTGGTTGGGATTGGTCCCATACTTTGTTGCAGGTTTGTGACAGGCTGAGGTGTTTGGAGCTTGTTTGGTGGACAAAACAGTGTATGCCAAGTGGTTTATGCATATAAAATCAGTGCAATACCTCATCTGAAGTGGGAGAAGTGTCCAGGACAGCAGTGTTTTGTGCTTCGTCAGATGATGATGCACTGATAAAACACTTGTGGAACAGCTGCAGCATTCTGTAGTTATTGTTTTATGCCTATTTGAGCACGGTACAGTGTGTCAGAAGGTACAGTGACTTGAGGGAAAATTTTCTGTTTTGCTGCAGATTTTTTGACAGTAAAAAACAGCACTATTGTGAGTGCTCCTGGCTCTTGATAGAGCAGGTTTTCTGAGAAATCAGAATTTTATTTAGTCATTTTTTGACTTACAGGGAGTCAGGCACTTTCCTTGTCTGATATGGCATCAGGGGGAAGTGAATCCTCAATACTGAACATAAAGAAATTGGAAGGGGCACACAATTATGCATTATGGGCAGAACAGTGTTTGAATGTACTTCTGCTAAAGAAGATTTCTAAGCCCATAAGGGTGAAGGGTGTCAAGCCATCTGGGATGGCAGATGATGAGTGGGAGGAGCTTGATTTGTCCGCAAGGGCGGCTATCATGCTTACTCTCACTGATTCTCTTGTGTTCAATGTTCAGGCTGAAAAGACCTCTTATGGCCTATGGCAGAGGCTAGAAGAGTTGTATGCCCAAAAGAGCTCAGCCAGTAAGGTTTATTGGTTGAAGAAGCTTGTCGACCTTCGCATGAAGGAAGGTACAGCTATGACCTCACACTTGAGTGAGTTCAATGCCATCTTTACACAGCTTATCGCACAGGGATTGAACCTTGATGAGGAGTTCAAGGCTACTTTCTTGTTGTGTACCCTCCCTGAGAGTTGGGACACTTTCAAGACCACTCTGTCAAATTCAAATGCCACTCTTATGTATGCTGATGTGGAGAGCTCTCTCCTTATGGAGGAGATGAGCAGGAAGAATAATATGGGCAGCAAGTCTTCCAATGCTTTGCAGGTACAGGAAAGAGGTAGGACTCAGCAGAAGGGGAGATCTGCTGGCAAGTCCAAATCCCGCAGTCATTCCCGTGGCAAAAAGGATATTGAATGCTTTTACAGTGGCAAGAAGGGACATGTGAAGTCTAAGTTCTTAAGTTTATACGGGATCAGAAAGCCAAGAAGGCTGAGACAAAGGATGCAGGCAGTGGAAGCAAAGGCAAAGGCAAGGCCAAGGCAGATGACTTGGATGCAGTGAATGTTGCAACAGAGGACAGTGACAGTGACAGACATGATGTATTATGTTCTTCTGCTGTAATTGCATATACATTGGTTGTTGATGGCCATGACATGCACACCTGGCTCTTGGATTCAGGTGCTTCTTTTCATGTTACGCCTCATAGGGAGTGGTTTACTTCCTACATAGGTACTCATGGAGTTGTTCACCTTGGGAACAACTATGCATATCAGATTGCAAGGATTGGCAGTATACAGATAGTATTCCCTGACGGACGCATATTTATGCTTGATGGTGTTCGCCATGTGCCGCAAATCAAGAAAAATCTGATTAGCACTGGCTTGTTGGATGACAGTGGTTACCACACCACATTTGGGGATTCCAAATGGGTGATTACTGATGGCCAGGTTGTAGTGGCTGAGGGTTATAAGAGTGATACCTTGTACCCTCTTTATGTTTCCAGTGTAGGTAATCATGTTGTTGCCATAACCGAGCTGCCGAAGGTTTCATTGTGGCATAGCCGGTTGGGACACATGTCCGTTAAAGGAATGCAAGAACTGTCACGTTTGGGTTATCTGCCGTCTCTTTCATTTTCAGATTTGCCTACTTGTGATCATTGCATTTTTGGAAAGCATTCTATGACTCCTCATAAGAAAAGAACTCCCCAGAATAGAGCACCGCTTGATCTAGTGCACACTGATTTGTGTGAGATGCCACAGCTATCACTGGGTGCAAAGTATTTCATTACTTTTATTGATGATGCCACACGCAAAGTGTGGGTCTATTTCTTGAAGCATAAGAGCGATGCCTTAGATGCTTTCAAGAAGTTTGTCGCTCAGGTTGAGAATCGGACAGGACGCAGGCTGAAATGCCTCAGATTCGATAATGGGGGTGAGTATGTGTCACATGCTTTTGTACAGTTATGCGAAGCTAAGGGCATTAAACAGGAACTTACAGCCCCCCATAATGCATCTCAAAATGGAGAAAGTTCGATGTATGTTGTCTTATGCTGCATTGCCCCATGGCTTTTGGGCAGAAGCCGTGCAAACAGCAGTTCACCTAATTAACAGGTCGCCGAACAAGGCTTTGGAGTTGAAAGTGCCAGAGGAGGTGTGGTCTGGCAAGCCACCTTCATATAAGCACTTACGTGTGTTTGGCTGCGAGTGCTTTGCTCATGTACGCAAAGAACTGCGCACCAAACTTGAGCCAAAGTCTTTCAGATGCATCTTCATGGGTTACGGTGACGAAGGTGAAATGGGGTACAGGTTATGGGATCCTGTCAAACGGAAGATTATACGCAGCAATGATGTCATCTTTAAAGAGGATTGTGTACACAAAGAACCCGTGCAACCTGTGGAATACAGGAGGGTTGTTTATGATGATGTCGGACAGCAAAGAATGCCCATTAATATGCAGCAGCAGGCTGCTGTAAATAACCCTGTTCAAGAGGGTATACAGGCTGAAAATCAGCCAGAAAATTTTGCCAATGATGCACCACTGAATATGCCAGCAAATGGCGCTGTAGAACAGCCAAATATGGTGGTACAGCCACCCGTCATACATGACGAACAGGCTAGACAGCAGCCTAATCCGGAACATTTTGTTAGGAGGAGCACCCGTGTACAACGGCCTCCTGACAGGTTTGTTCCAGGAGCCAATAATGTGGCTGATTTTATCATTCTGACAGATTGTGGTGAGCCTTCCAGCTTCAGGGAAGCTATGGGAAGAACAGAGAAAAGGAAGTGGGAGAAAGCCATGCAGTCAGAAATGGACTCCCTACTTCAAAATGATACATGGGACTTGGTGCAGCTACCTGCAGGCAAAAAGGTTTTGCCGTGCAAGTGGGTTTACAAAGTCAAAGTAGATTCAAATGCTTTACCGAGGTATAAGGCCAGATTGGTTGCCAAGGGATTTAAGCAGGAGAAGGGCATTGACTTTGATGAGATCTTTTCCCCTGTAGTCAAGATGACTACTTTGAGAGCAGTGTTAGCTCTTGTTGCTCATGAGGACATGGACTTATGTCAGATGGATGTGAAGACTGCTTTTCTTCACGGAGATCTCCATGATGAGATCTATATGAGTCAGCCAGAGGGATATGCTGTTAAAGGGAAAGAGCAGCTTGTGTGTAAGCTCAAGAGGAGCTTGTATGGACTCAAGCAGGCGCCAAGAGAATGGTATAAGAAGTTTGATGCCTTCATGCAGTCCCAAGGGTATCATAGGTGTGAGACCGATCACTGCTTGTACACCAAACGGGCAAAGGATGGCAGTTTGATGCTACTCATTCTATATGTGGATGACATGCTGATTGCCAGCAAATCTCAGCAGGAGATTAGTGTTTTGAAGAAGCAACTGCATAAGTCTTTTGACATGAAAGACTTGGGTGATGCAAATCATATTCTTGGTATGCGGATTATTCGTGACAGGTCCAAGGGACTTTTGTTTCTGTCACAGAAGGAGTACATTGACAAAGTACTGCAGAGGTTTAAAATGGAGGGGGGGGAGTCTATTAGTACCCCGTTGCCTGCCATGGTTGCCACTCGTCCGGATATTGCTTTTGCGGTGGGAGTCATCAGCAGGTATATGGCAAATCCAGGCAAGCGGCACTGGGAAGCAGTGAAAGGCGTCTTGAGGTATCTCAAGGGTACCAAAGACTTGTGCATATGCTATGGTAGGCAGGATGCATTGGTGCATGGTTTTACAGATTCAGACTATGCAGGGAATGCAGATAATCGGAAGTCTACTACCGGTTATATTTTCACATTTGCAGGAGGTGCTATATCATGGGTGTCTCGGTTGCAGAAATGCATTGCACTGTCAACCACTGAAGCTGAATATGTTGCAGCCACTGAGGCTTGCAAGGAAGCAATATGGCTTACTCGGCTGGTGGGAGATTTGGGCATTACAGGAGATATGCCAGTTTTGCATTGTGATAGTCAGAGTGCTATCATGTTGGCAAAGAATCCGGTCTTTCATCAGAAGACCAAGCACATAGATGTGAAATACCATTTCATCAGGGAGGTACTGGAAGACAAGCGGCTTGAGCTTGTGAAGGTGCATACTGATGATAATCCTGCAGATTTGCTCACTAAGAGCTTGCCTACAGAGCGGTTTGCATATTGTCGCCACATCATGGGATTAGGATGAGACCATTCTTATTTTATGGTCTTGTATACAGTAACTGTATATTGCTGTAATCTTTATTCTTTTCTCCCCTTTAGGCACATTGGCCTTTAGGTGGGAGGTTGTTGGGGTAAAGGCACATTGCCACCCTTTAAAAGTTATGACCCCTATGACTGTCTTAAGACAGTCATAGGGTGAATCCCTAATCCTAATAAAACCTATGAGTTTGTGGTGTGGCTCTACACTTTTTACACACCCACACTTCTTGTGTCTCCCTCTCCTAACGTTCCACCTCCTCTCTTTCCCTCACATCCTATTTGGGGGGTCATAGGTGGGGAGGTGACTCCTCTATTGAAACACGCCCTCCTACCAACCCGCTGTGGGCCTATACGCCTTGTCAATGCAAATGCTCTATCAGCTTCCATGGAGAATTTCTTAGGAGCAAGTTGGAGGTATTCTCGATCTCCAGTCTACTACAAATCCACAGCTTCTGCCCCTCCAGGTCCAGCTCCACCAAGGCAAGCCATCCCAGAACATAGGTCCAGGGTAAAACCCTCCTCCATCATGAACATGCCAGAAACCTTGCGCAATGCAGGTGCCTCCATTAGGTTATCCAGCTGTCCCCCTCATGAGTGACAGCCAGCCTGGCCTCTGCCCCCCATGTGCCATGCTCCCGGGCTCAACCCGTCACCATTCTTGCACCATCCACAACCAAGTAACATCCTCCATTCTCTCAATACTTGAGAAAAACAAGGCACACTGTGCCCAAAACAAGCTACTGAAGTCTGAATGTATGCACATAGAATATACATACCATTGGATCCACTCATCTGGTTGCTTGCCTTGAAAGCAAGCTAGATACCTCGTCGAGGTACCCACAATGTCCATAACTTTGCACTGCAATCTCTAGTATCTGTGCACTCATCTGACCCTGATCCTAGAAGTCCCTCCAAAGAAACTTACTCCATGCAAGTGATGTTGACCTCATGACAGTCTGAGTAACCAATGTTGCCCCCCACCTTCACAAAGGTTCCCTGTACCTCTGCCTCATTGTACCATCTCTCAATGTTAGCCATCAAGACAGTTTCACCTAGATCTGCATACATGATCTCAGCAGCACTCAGAGTTGTCACCAAGAAAAGCTGTGCTTTTTTTGCTACCATGTTTGCTGATGCTTTAGACTCCTCTGATTCTTGCTTGGCTGACTCCTTTGATCTGCCTTCTTCTCTCTGTTGTAAATCTTTGCCTTGACCTCCCAGCTTTTCAAGAGTGAGCGGCTTTGACCTTTCTGAAGTCATAATGCTAGCCACGAAGGTTCTGAAGCTCTTTTGACAGCATATTCAACACGAGCATAGGAACTGGACCAGGTCCAACTTGACCAACCAACTGCTGTTAGTTGGTTCGAAACCACCTTCACTATCGTGAGGTAGTTATGCATGCATCTCCCTCCTTCATTCTCATGGTGAACAGTTGATTTTGCAGGTTAAAGATCCTTGTAGAGTTGTTTGTCTCGTGCAGGTCTTTCAAGATGTTCCATGCTTCTTTTGAGTTATCCGCCAACTGAAGGTGCGGGATCCCCGCAGCTGTTCTTCTTCCGGTGATCATAGACAGCACCTCAGCGCCCTTTTCCGCCCACTCTTCCAACTGATCCAGATCTGCAAGTTTACTATCTTTCCCGTGGCATCCACTGTGTCCTGGGGTTTTAGCTCCCCTCTTGTTGTCACCTTTCACACCTTCCTTGCCAGCATGTGGCTCTACAGCTTCACTAGGTGATTGTCCCTGTCTAGTTCGCTCTTGTTTGGAATTTGGAAAAGGCATGTGTGAAGCCATTGGAATGAAGATCCTGGAATAGACCTAACATGAAAGATGCAACTGATACTTGACAAAGGCACACTTGTGTGAATCTAGGTCAGCTTCCTTGTCATGCAGGTCAGTGCTCATCACAGAGGTCCGTGCTGGTCGCACAGGCATTGAAGATGATCTCCACTCTTGTCTGCTGTGTGCGTGCCAGCAAAGATGGCCAGGATATTTCTGAAGGACAAAAAACCCCGGCTCCTCCCCCCCCATATTTGGAATATGAAATGTTATTAGGAATTGGAGATGTTATAACCTTTATTTTGGAAATGTTTTTCTATTATTTTGAGTCTTACTTGGAATTGGCAATGTTCTAACTCTTTTTTGTGATTGAGAACCATGGTGCAAGGTTACTCACGGGAACGTGTTCTTACTTTTTGTTGTCCACAGACATTACCTCCTGAAATGAAACTGACCCCACCTCCTCCACCCCCTTCTATAGAGAGGGAATATATAATTCCAAAGATTGTGACATCTGCTCCAACATCAGTTAATCCTGAAAGGCCGTTTGCATGTCATTATGAAGGCTGTGATAAGCGCTACATACACGAGTACAAATTGAATCTTCATCTCCGCAATGCGCATGCGGAGGATGAGAATAATGAAGAAGTTGCACGAGCAGGGAGGCTTGGTGATGGTGACGATGATTTGGACGAGGGTAGTGAGCGGGAGCTCACCCACAGTGGAAAGGTTGGAGTTATACGGGGATCTGGACGAGGAAAGCTGCGTATCATATCAAAGGCAACTTCCTCAAAGACTTCGAAAAGGAAACGAGCCACTGCAGCTCCAGTAGATCTGAACTTAAAGGTGCAGGGAGCTTCTCGACCTGGGAGGCGGAAAGAGGCTGCCAGAAAGGACCTTCAAGCAGACAGTGAGGAGACGGAGGAAGAAGAGCAAGAGGATACAGAGGATGAAGATTTACGAAGGATGATGCAGACGAGAGTGTCATATGAAGATGACGAGGAAACCGAAGATGATATGGAGTAGCCAATTCGCAGGAGTATCTCTCATGATGAACAGACAAGGAAAACAGAGGCCTCAGATTGTCACTTAGTTTTTTCCCACATGCCAGCTGTAGATACATTTAGTCATCAATTGTGCGCACAATGTAAGCTGAAGTTCCTTCTGCTCTTGAATGCAAATTTCATGTGGGTCTCCGGTTCTAGTCCGGCCTTTTGAGCGGCTCTGCCAGTCATTTTTGTTTGGTTTCCTGTTTCATTGTACATATGACTTTTGGCTATTGATTATCATTCCTTTGTTTCTATGGGCTCATCTTCGCTTATATATCTTGTTGGCAACTCCTCTGTATCAACAGCCTGCCAAATTTTACAGGTGAAGTACAGTTCTGCTGATTGATAGCCTGAAGTAGATGATTGCAACTCGTTCATCATGCAGCTGCGGTTTAACTCTGGACATGAGTCAGAGCAGCACCCACATTACAATGAATGTAGATAAATTCTACATGTATGATCAAGGTTATATGTTTTGTTGGTACAAAATCAGTCTACGTGTTGACGGGTTGATATATGAATTCTAAGCAAGGGTGCTAGTTATTTATTAGCAATATCTCACTAGCAGATAGTGCTGTAGTGAGGACTTGGAATTCTCATAGGGTGTTCTTCCATATATGTGTCTATCTGTCTCTGTCGGTGTCTTTGTTTTGTTTTGTTTTTTTTGGGGGGGGGGTGTTAGCCAAAGCTATCTGTAATTCTCTTAATATGGTTTCAAAATGGCCATGTAGGTGGAGTCTCGCTCTCTCTCTTACCCCTAAACTCTCCCTGCTACTCTCAACGCATATAACGCTTTGATGTGTTCAATTTGCTTATGAGAAGCAGGGAACAGTCACCTCAAAGAAGATTCAAGTATTAAAGACTTTGATCCTCACGAATGCTCGGAAATGTGGCATCAAGTGCTTCTTGCTATCATGCAGAGTGGGCCTAAATCTAAAAGCCTTGCATTTCCTAGTACAGGGTTTAAATTGTCTAGGGTATTGGCACTTTGGTTGGTATTCAAGGCACAAAGTAGCTGCATGAGGACAACCAAGCTGTAAGGCTAGTATATTTTGGCATTTTGATAGAGTATGAGGATAGGAAGTACGTGATTTCTTCCATATATAAATTAAGTGTGAAAATTACAGAGCTTAGACCATGGTAAATAAAATTTTCAAAGAACACCATGCGCAAATAGATTGATCGCACGTGCACATTGCATCTATTCCTATCCCTTGTCCTTGAATTTCAATGAGGGCCATTTCGTGTTTCATGGCATTCTTCCAATGCTTATGCTTATTTGGTTGAATGAAACTCTGACCTACTGCCCTTGCGTATTTGCTCTTAGGAGTCTCACGATTTTGCATCTTCCGTTGCCTTGAAGTACCATTTTAGGAATTTCTTAGATTCCGTTTTGGCTTCCTTAGGCTACTACAATTGTAGGTGGTGCTATAGTTTTTCCACCTTTTGGGGAAAGATTTGCTGCTACAAATAATCTTTCTAGTCCTTGGAAGCTTTGAGGATTTCATCACCATGAGAATCACAGAATTGCAAATTTTATGGTTGCTTATGAGTAGATTGTGCATCACATTCAAGAGCATTAGATGGCTACCCATACCTCCAACCCCATATCTACATCACATGCAATAGATTTAAAAAGCACCCTTCACAACTACAAGTTTTTGACCACCTCCTTGAAGCCCCCCTTGATACTTTTGGATCTTGGGCCTAGCCCTCACTTCACACTAAGCAAGATCATAGTAGTTGGAAGACTACCTTCTCAAGCTCTACTTCAATATTTCATAAATACCCATGATTCACCTACATCCTCTTGTGTGGTCATCACAGGTAGTCGTCTATTTGTCATAGGTCTTCTTCCTCTCAAACTGGTCCATGTTTGATGAGAATCCTCTAGCTTCCCCTTAGGAGCTTCATCTACTTAAATGGTTCTTAGGCATTCGACATCTAATCAAGAGGGATATCCTATTTCTCTAGGAATTCTAGATTTGCCATGAAATTTGTTTTTGGCCAATTATCTAGACATAAAACAATGTAATCAAGTAGTTACAATTGAATATCCAACAAAAGCAAGAATCAATAGGGCATATGCTATCACACATCACATAATTACCAGGTTACCTAGGATTTGAACGATTTCTAAGATCACGCAATCTAATCAACACATTTTCATCACTTGGGTGGAAATATGAAAGCATATGCTACCACACCACACAAAACTACTAGATTACCCAAGATTTGAGTTTGAACCATGAGCATTGTGGATACCATTTGCATTGCTATAGCCACCTCGCCCTACTTGAGAGTTATTGGTAGAAGTAGAATTTTTGACCAACTTGCCTTTGCCCTTCCCACATGCATGGGCTACAAAAACTTGGTCATTTCCTTGACCTCCATGCATATGTTACATTAATTGGTCTTCTTGATAGAGCAAGCCAAATATCTCCAACATGGTAAGCATCTAGAGATAACCCTTTGCACGAGGGTGCCAAAGATGGAAAACTTCTAGTAATTCCTTAGTTGATTCTTGGATTGATAAGATTTATGTCATCAAAAGCTAGGGATGTTTATCTTCATGGTATATAAAACTCCACAATTATTGAAAATTTGAAATGAGTAAAAATAGCTTATTTGATTAGGTGAGGGCTAGGCATGGTGTGCTAATGATTGGCTCCTTTTATGTCATTAAAAGTTTTAGTATTAGTGGTTTGTGCTTCTTTTATGAAACAATATTTATTAGATAAGGTGTCTTTGAGAAATCCATGTAGCTAGAATTTAGTGCAAAAAGCTCAAATTTTTTGGCAATGAAAGTAAATCTAGGTTTTTTTCAAGAACTAGGAGTAGCTTCTTAAGTTGTCTCTCTAGATTTTGGCACGAACTCTATATATTGTAGACTTAGTACTACATTACAATGGGTAAGGTGATGGTAAAACATAAGTCATAGATTTCATTGCAATGGTGCTATATTGGTGAGGTGGAAGGGTTATGGTAATGTAGAAGTCATAATTTTCATTGGAAAATGTGATAGTTCCTCAATTTTGCTACAGTCCAATACATCAATGTTAGGATTTCCATTATTAATGGGTTTACTTCATCTAATCGCAAAATACCTACCTACTTAGAGATCCTATCTCCCATTCTTTTAATAAAGCTTGATTTAGTTTCATCAAGTGAATCTAAAAACCCTTTATTAATGTAGACTTGAATGCTTACAAAACCTCTTCCTTTGGATCCACATCCAAGGTTACATTTTTGGATGCAAATCCTTGGACATTGAGGTAAATAACAAAGGAATAGCTAGGTTCCTATTTAATCTCTAATGAATTTGCATTAAAGTCAATGAGGTTTCATCATTCCTTTAATGCCTTCAAACATCTTTACTTATGCATTAGTTCTTACTATGAAATCCTTCTAGTTGATCACTACAAGATGGCTATATAAATAACCACTCAACTCTATATCCCACTTGTAAGTGCATAATTGTATTGACACCTCTAAATATGATGCTAATTATGAGGAATCTATTCTATTACCCTTATTCCCTTTGTGCTATCAAAATAAGTTACAAGACTATGAGTTGATGTCCATGTATATGCCCATAGCATCCCTACAAAAGGTCCATTATATTGAAGGACTCCTTATTTGAGATTTTGACCTATGGTAGTTCAAGTAAAGAAGCATGCATGTGTTGGCTTCTCCTGTTAAAGTTGTGGTCAATTCTCTTGTCATAACCCTCCTATGATGGTAACGACAATTCTCTTCAAGGTACTTCTACCTTTGTGTGTAAAATAGATACGAGGATATTGCAAATTGAAATTTACATATCTATAGTGCTTGGACTCAAGGGGGACTCAAGTTTGTTTGTCAACACTTAGACAAGAGGAAGGGGCACAAGTCATTGGTTATAGAGTAGAGAGCTCAAATACCAATTGGTAGAAATTTAGTGGAAGTTAACCTTAATGGTGTATATGATAAGGTTAGCTACATGAGAAAGGATTCCATATTTCGAATGTTGTATGGTCTTGTATTGCAAAAAAGAAGATTAAAAATGAGGACTTTGACAGTTGCAAGTCACAAGCTTTGTCTTCTAAAGGTAGAGGGGAACATCGTAAATGGAATTTCTAGCATAAGTGATGTAGAGGTGATACATGTGAAGAGAACATAATCATGGAGACTGTTTGTTTTATGAAAGAGGATACATCATGAGTAATTGACCTCAACGCAAGTTTCAAAATGCCAATCAAGGATGGGAGCATCAAGTCAACATGGAAATACTCATCTTGGCCAATGTCTAGTGGTATACAATTGGCCTTTTCCAAGTGAAAAGACATTGTACTCAATCACACAATTGGGATTAGATCTAGTTCAAGCAATTAAAGTGAGCAATCGACTAGTTCCTATGGCCAAAGGCAAAGGAAAGCTACATGTAAATGAGCACTAGATTTCTTCTAATGAATGTACTCTCATGCATTTACTTAGATATCAAGGAATATTGGTGGAATGTTGCTAAAGGGAAATTACATAGTTTCTAGAACTATATCAAGTCAAAAGATCCTAAACATGTAACCCTGTCAAATGAAAAATAGTTAAACATCTAGATAACTCTAGTTCATGTTCAACTCATGTATCATATAGCTAGTATCAATTGTCATCAAACAAGTGCCATGTGCCAAGAAGTGGCTTGTTTCTTATAACCTCATATGAAAATTTCCATGGAAGAAGGGGAATAAAAAATAAATATCTATTTGGTTTATCGATCAAAAGTCATGTTGGCCTATGGGCAATGTAATCTTAGTTTCTAGTGTTGCAAAAGAATGGAGAGTGGTCAATACTCACATGTGTGGATACGTTGGCATATAAAAGGCTCATATATGGTCTTACATCCTTTCCTAAGGAATTCTTGTGATCCCTACACTCTTGTCTCCTAATGGAATGTTGTTTCCTCAAGAATCCATTCTTGTTCATGTGCCTCTTTAGGTTAATAAATCTGGAACATACCAATGGATAGTTTTGAAAGATTGAGGGGAACTCTATCCACCCCCCCCCCCCCTCTCTCTCTCTCTCTCTCTCTCTGTGAGTTTCACTTACTAAGGTGAGCCAATGGAGATAGTTCAGTCCTACACATACTTGCGAGCATTATTCATAGGACCCATTTTCATGATGACTCATGTAGCCAAGGCTTGGACTCATAGCAAGGCAGATTTCTTTTGCTAGACTAGAGAGACAGTGCTTCCAAGCACACTTTAAGGATCCACTTACAAAGGGATGGCTTTTTGACACATTTGTATGTAGCAACTAATGATAGAGTGGAGGAGATTTGACTGGCTATAGGTGACTGTGGGGTCTAGGATAATTGATAGTAAGCCTGTAGTCCCACATGAGATACGTTACTACTTTTGATGTCAGTTGTCAAATGATGATTTCTATATGCCTATCGGATATTTACACCCCCTGGGATCCATCATATGATAGATATTCTCTAGCTCCATACATCTTGGACTTGGGGGGGCGATCAGGAGGTCCCCACCAAGACCCAATTCTATCACAACCACTTCTTGAGAGTATCGGAGGAGGGATTCATCAGACCCTAGTACCTTGAGGACAGAGGAGTCTCACATGCACTGAGGATTACCATCGGACAGATGTGGGTTTCATCCCATTAGCTGAGGATTGAGGCGGGGAGGGCAGCTGGTATACCCAGAGAGCAACGAATCTATATGTTATGCACATTGGGAGTGGTTGAGACAGAGGAGCATTTTCTTGTGCATGCTATGCCTACTATGAGATCAGGTAAAAATACCACTACGGAGCGGCTTCGGCCTACTCTCATGGCGGTAGCTGATCCAATTCCATGACTAGGTTTGCATTGGTCTCTATTTGCTTGAGATGCGCCGACACAGGGAGACTCTATTACAATAGATTAGAGAGCAACAGGAGGCAACCAAACCACAAGATACAGAAGCTAACTGAGCACATCGATGCGTCACATATTTTTATGCATTTGAGTCAGCTCCAGGGCACAATAGGGTGGAGGAGGAGCTAGTTAATATGCGGGTAGTTTGGATCAGTAGAGAGAGCCAACACAATGTTGTCGAGAGAGAGACGCAAAGACCACTCATGACACGAAGAGTGACTAGAGTGCACTCTATTGGGGCATGGTCTATCACAGCTTTCCTCAAGGGAGAGTGCTCAAGATGAGGGGTCACTCAGAGCATAGCCTAGTGGGTTTAGAGATTGAGGAGACCACGTGCCTAGTGTGAAACAGACCTGATAGACCCAGATTCGAGATATTTTCACTGCTCACAAACGAGCCACAATGGTGCTGGGCTTCAATTTCTAAGTCCTAACCCTTAGTCTACTTCAATCAGTATTTGATTTGTATTTGCTTTTTTCCCATCTATTGAACTCTTTAGATCAGCATAGTACCCACAAGGTGCCCTAGCGTGACCTTTGCTCTAGTCCATTGAGGCTTGTATGAGTTTTTCCTTTTTGGCGTACTTTAACTTTTTTCCACAATCCCATAAGGCCTCTTGTGGATGTTAAAACATCTTTCTTTCTTTCTCTCGCCCCTCCTTCCTTGTAGTGGCCTAGCTCTCCCCACCTAGCAATAGCTGCCTGCATAGTAGCCCCTAGCTATCCAAATGTAGCAACAGTCGCCAGCACGCAAAATAGTAAAAGGAATAATAGCATGGACATCGCCTTCAATAAAGTATTCAACTTGTAGCCCTTGGGAGAAAACTGTTGGAGAGTACTCAAATGTAGAAAATTTTATAGAAGTAAAACATAAATTTAATGCATCTCCATGGGCATCGCCCACGGTTAAAGATATGATCACCCATCAAGTAATAGGGAGTCATAAAAAACGACAACAAAATCATGCGAATGACAACACAACTCCTTTTTTGAAAAAAATAAAATCTTTTTCCAAACCGTGGAGATAAAATATACAAATTTATGTCAAAAATCTTTCTAATATAGCTACTTTTATGGAGAAAAACACTACTTACATCTTACTCTAAAACCTAGAAACGTCTAGTATTATGAATTGGAAAAAGTGTTCTAACCTATAATTTGGAAAACATGACAAATTACAAAGGAGAAGAAACTATTCTATTTAACTATGAAAGTCCTTGGACCTTTTGCTTTAGAATATCAATTGTTTTTTGGTGCTCAATTGTCCAAAATTCTATAACTCAAATCCATACACAAGAATTTCTATAGCTTGCAATTTAAACAATTCTACACATTGATGAATTCCCCTTTTCTTTTTATTTTTTCCTTTTTACACATCTTTGGATCAACTTTCCCTTGAGCACTTTTGTTAAAAGATTTTTATACCAATTACTTCCACAAAAGTAACAACATTGCCCTCAAGTATAAGTTTTGTACCGATATATGTTTCCAAACTCCATGTATGTAATGTGCTATCCATAAACCTATAGGAATGCATTAATCTTTCTTTTTGTACCATGTTAATCCAATGCTTGAATTTAAAGAATATTTCAATATTAACATAGGTAGTTATATGGAGTCCATGGCCATAGAAGAGGTTTGTTGAATGTAAAGATGTTTTTAGATTTAAATGTTTACTAAAGACGTTTATCGTCTTATATTAGTTGGATCAAATAGTTTGATTCTGATCTAAATAGTGAGGATTTTAATTTATCAAGTTACTTTATTTCAATCCAATCCGTTGTGATGTGAACTTGTATTCTGGAATCTGGAATTCATGATGGATTAATATTTTTATCGATGGAGTGTAATTTCCATCCAAAAAAAGGGGGAAAAGAAGCGGGTTAAAATGTTTAAAACATCACTTTCATCCAATGAAAGTTTGAGTGCCAAAATTTTCCATCGATGGAAAAAATTTCATAAAAAATTTTTGCCATCAGAAAAATTTTCTTCCGTCGAAAATTTTCATCGATGGAAAATTTCCCCGTCATCAAAATCAAGATTCTAAAATCCAAGTGGATTTTGGAATCCCAAATTCAATCGATGGGAAAAAAGTTTCTATCAACAGATTGACATTCTTGTCAACATATTCTCAATATGTTGGAAACTTTTTTCCCGTCGATGGAATTTGGGATTCCAAAATCCACTTGGATAATACTCTATGGCTCACTAGTTGTTTGGAAAGGCCACTAGTAGATGTTTGTAATTGATTTACTTTGACATTGAAAGCTGGTCCAATAGCTTAATAGGATAGATGTTTGATAAGTTAAAACACACACATACACACACACACACACATTCGATTTTAGCACTTGGCAACTTGGGTTGGAATTTCAACATGTATTCTAGTTCTAGTTCGGTTGGAAGAACCCTATGTAACTGGATAATAAAGTTGGGATACCTACTTCTTGTAACAATTCCACTTGCTTTAATTATTTTTTGTTGTTGTACAAGGTAATTTTTATTCATATGTGCAATTGGTATTTTTTATCATTTGTGTGGAGCACTAGGTAATGTCTATTTTATGTGTGCAAGTGATAATTAAATTTTTATCATATTTTGTTTGTACAATGTAGTTTCTTTTCAATTTATGCTATGGATAATGGTGCAAAATCAAACATGTGATGTTGACGTGGAAGTTTGGCGGTTTTTAATCCTAAGAGTGGTGGATTCCCCTATTCTGCATACTCTTGGATGCTTCTTTTGCTTGCATGCAATGTGGTGTTGATGCTTTGGATTAGCTCTTTCTCCTCTTGTGTTTGTTGAGTGTACTGAGACTACCTCTGATGTACTTTGCTCTTGACACCAAGCTAACCTTTGGAATGGCGACCTCTTAGGTATGTGACACAAGCTAGCTTTTTTAGTAAAGTTTTTGACTACATGCTCACTATGTCACTTGTGGAACATCTTCGATAACGATGCCGACATGGGCTAGTAGTTCGTTTTCTTTGCTAGTTGATACCTCTTCATAATAGTGGGGTGCTTTCTTTGATTGCGTGCATTTATTTATTCACACCTCTTGTGATGCCACTAGTCCTTTGAATGGAAGGAGTTTTTAAAGAATTTTTATGTTCACCAATGTATTATTGTTGTTGGTCAATATTGCCCCGTTAGTAGCATTGGTCATGTCTGCTCAACTTCTTAGGGTAGCACGAGTGCTCTTTTAGCTATGTTGGTGATTTATCTTGAGCACAATAACTCCACTTATCATTGTCCTTCCTTGAGCTTGGGCGTAGTTTTGCAGGTCTCTACCTCCACCAGCTTCTTCCCTTCTACTCACTATCGTTCATCCTTGTTCCCCCTTAACATTGCTTGGCTGAGTGTAGTCGTGCATATACTTCCCTGTGTTGATCACTCAACTGCATTTCGTCCGATTATTTCTTTGCTCCAGTGTCTTGTTATATGACAAATGCTACACATTCATTGCTTCCTGGCTTCCCGTATTATTTTAGATTGCCTAGGGTATCCCGTTTAGCGCTCTATATGTTCTTCTTAACCTCTTCTATCTCACAAACACTCCCTAATTTTTTTCCAATTTCTTTCTTCTTTCTCTCTCTCTCTCTCTCTCTCTCTCTCTTTAACCAATTTTCTCCAATTTTCTTCCCTATTTTTTCTCTTCCTTCCCCATAACTTTTCCTAATTTCACTTGATTTTCCCCCAATTATTTTTATTAAAATTTTAAAACTAACTTTAAAAATCTTTTTTTCTTTTTTTCGAATTCTCTCTAGGCTCCTTTTTTTACCTTTAAAGTCCACATTGAGCTGTTTAAGTCTGTGTTTAAGCTACTATTTTATTGTGACCCTGATAAAAGGGAGGGGTGTTTATGACATTTGTCTTCCCAATTAAAGTTAAGCTGGTTCTTACCATGTTTTCTTGTTGGATGGTGGCAGGTATGCAAACTCTCCTCTTCAATAAAAGAGATGGGACTTCACCAAGCTCCTATTTTTTTTGCAAAAATGTTTATGCAAAAACATTATTGTCATTTCTTATCAAAGCTCATATATACTTTTAATGCAATTTCATAGGTGCTTTACGTATGTACTCAAACTCTTCCTTAATTCTATAATGTTCTGTTTCTATCCCTTACCTTGACTCTTTTGTCTTTTCACTATGCAAAAGGGGTTGTTGTCTTGTCTTCTGCACACGCACATGTACACACACACCAATGTGCATATGTGCACATGCATTCTTGCGTGCACACACACACACACGTGCCCGTGTGCCCCCTCTCATGCATATTTCCTAGTGCTCCTAAACTTTAGAATTGGGTTGATAGATCTCTTTATTAGAATCATGTATGTCCTGGTCAAGTAAGAACTTAGTGTGAGGCAAAAGAAGCAGCATCTAGATAGCATGACTGTAAAACCAATGGGAGAAAAAAAATTTGCATTAGTGACCTCGTTGTTGTTAAACTGGTAATTATTTCTAGAAATCCGAATGTGTCAGAGTGCATGTTCTCTAATCCAGGTCCAGGTGACATAAGGAGTCTTCAAAGTATACCCCAAAAGAATGGCCTTCCAATTAATAGGTTCTCCTAGTTGTGTCAGAACAAACTTCCAGACTCTTCTTGCATTAGGGCATGAGACAAATAGATGGAAAATATCCTTCTGTTTGTTTGGACACTTCTTGCAAGTTCCATCACCCTTGCCTATTCGGGAACTCCTACAATTTGTCCACACACCTTTGTGCATAATGAGCCAAAGGAGGGTGGACATTCTCAGGGATCTTCTTATCCCTTAGCGATCCAAATCTGGTGCCCATTTCAAAGGATTATCAGACAGTTCCCCCCTATGGTTCAGAATTGGATAAAATTCATCTATGTTATCTGTTGGTGTAGGGATAGGCAAGAGGTGTGAGGCCCCTATCTAGCTGAATTCTTTGTCAAAGATCAAAAGTCTGCCCCCTTTCCAAACAATGTCACTATCCCAGAGCTCATGTCTACCCAAGATCAAAGCCTACTCTTGGTTGGAAAGTCTGAACTCTCTTCTGATTGCATGCCAATATTCCCACCTAAAATTATGTCTGTACTGGTTCCAATTATGAAGTCCTTTCTTAAAACAATCCCCGGCCTTTTTATGCTCATCATCATTTAAGGGATTATCTTTGAAGATAGCAGAGACCCAAATAAAGTCTAACCCCATAAAGGAGCTTTTTCTAGAGAAAATACGATGTGCTTTGATCTACTCAAATGCAGCCCATAGGGATCTCTAGAGTTGGCTCCCCTTAGTTGAGCAAGGTTCAGGATTGAAGATGGTTGAGAGCATAGGGTAATTCCTCATTTTGGGTGCTCTAATAGGTTTGACAAATTTAAAATTCTTGAGTAACAAAGCTCACCCAGTCTCTATTAGGATTGGAGATTACTTTTTGAATCCAAGAGGTTGCTAGCTTGTAGTCCTGAAGCTTGCTAGATATTAAATACCCCTAGACCCCCTTCACTCTTGGGTCTTGTGAAACTTGCTTTCATCAACCAATGTTTCACGCACAAAGTTGATGGAACTATAGATTGCATCACAAAGATCTTCATGCACAAGAGTAGTCCCATCAATTGACGTCAAGTTCATTGCATTTGAAGTCTAGCTAGATTTAGTGGCTGAGGCTAGGTTGGAGGGGAGCTTAGTCCCTCCAAAATCCACCTCCATCTCTCACAACCTCTCTGTTGGTCACAATATTAGCGTTTGTGTCCTTTTTATGAAATTATCCTTAAGGAATACATGGTTATGAGAAACTTGAATCTATATCAGTATATATAGATCTAATTAATCATTACTTATTAGTCAATATCAGAGTGCTTTTAAGTATTGACAAGAAGGACCATATGTGAGTTCTTGAAGAACTAAAATTGGAAAAATTTATGTAGTTTGCATCTTGGATATCTCTCAATCCTTGAGGATTTGCGGCGTGAGTCCAACTAAGAAGTTGTAGATATTCACAAGAAGCTCTAGATATATGAATAAGCTACAACTTTTCTTTTGGAAGCAAACCCGTTCGAGATTTATAACAAAAGTTATGGAGTTTTCCAATAGCCAAAAGTTATCTTTGCTACAGCCAAGAAAATGCCTTGAATTTGTAGAAATTTATGGACAGCTAGTTGGCAACCTTATTATCTCTCAATCTTTGAGGATTTGCAGTATGAGTCCAACTGAGAAGTTGTAGATTTATGAATAAGCTACAACTTTTCTTTTGGAAGAAAACCATTTTGAAATTTATATTAAAAGTTATGATGCTATAAAAATATCCAAAAGTTGTTTTGCTATAGCCAGAAAAATGCCTTGAAATGCATGTTTGTGAAATGTATGATTTACTTGGGATTCCTAATTATTACTTGGATCATTGTCTTTGGGAATCAACTTTTAAATTCCAAGTGCTAATTTTTTTTGGAAGAATTCCAAGATTTGATTGATGCTAATCTAGATAGAGTGACAAGGATAACAACTATGTGCCAGCATTGAAGCCTGGCTTCCATAGCTTGAATGAATTATTCTAACCTTCATTCGGTTGTGATGGTGCCTAGAATACCTTTCTATCCGATTTGCATAATGAAATCTTTGGCATGATTTAATGGACTCAAGATACGGTGTTGGCAACTTTGAGTACTTTCTGACAGATACTCCAACTATTGTAAAATAGGAATGAATTAATTGTTGGAGAATAGTTTTGACTCTTTTTGTATTTTGGACATTTGACTAATATGAATGTGAGGATTTCTGTTGACTCTCATAGTTTTGATACTCTATCTAAAGGGCTGAGGAATAATGGATTACTCCCACTTGTGGTTTGAAAAGGGCAATGGCATATGGTTGCATTTGGTTTACTTAATGATTGGAAATAGGTCCAGTAGCGTAGTAGGCTAGATTGTTTGGTAGGTCAAGTGCGTGTGTGCATGTGCACAAACGCACACGTGCACACACACACACATGTGCTCATTTATATTTGATTTGTATGCACTTGGATTTTCACTAAAGGGAATACACAAATTAGAAAAGCAGTGGTGCTTGCTCTAAGGTTCAAGTTCACCCTTTTTTTTGGGCAAAAGAATATGTATTTGATATATTGATGAAAGATCTTACATTATAGCTTCATATTACCACAGATGGAGTCAATTTAGATAAGCTTGTAGAATAAAACCAGCACAAAACTTCAACTGATAGATAGTACAATGCTCAAAATACTTTTGGGCTATATCTCAAAGGGAGCATTTCACACTAGTTCTTCCTTGATCTATGTACTAGGATTGGTTGTGGCAACATCAAGGGAAACTTGAATAGTAGGAGCACTAGCTGTAGCACCATTCATAGTGCCATTGTTTTCAGTAGCAACATTTTCAGTATGCATGAAATGGGGCAATAGCAATTCCCTAACCTCTATTGTGGTAAACACTGCAAATTCATCCTACAATTGGTCAAGAGATTTGTTGAAGATCATGACAGCTTCACTGAGTCTTTCTTGTTCCTAGACCACCAAGATGCAAAGACCAATTCTTGCTAGTAACAACTTGTTCCTAGACCACCAAGATGCAAAGACCAATTCTGGGTAGTAACAACTTGATTGAGTTGAAAACTATTTCTAAAAATCCATATACCACAAGGCATGTGCTCTAATGTGTGCCCAGTCTTCTTGTTTAGTTTTGGTGGCATCCCCGAGTAAAAAAGGTTTCCAGTTAAGAGGATCTTCCAGTGGATCTGTATAAACTTTCAAACTCTCCTTGCTTGAGGGAAGGCTACAGAGAGGTGAAAGATGTCTTTCTTGCACCCACTGCACCTTTTGTAGTAGCGATCTCCTTTGCCTATGAGAATACTCTTAGCATTTGGCCATACTGCAATTTGGAGTATGAGCCAAAGAAGGCTGGAGTGTTTCTCAACTATTGCTTTATGCCAAATTTTCACAAACTATAGTGATCATGCAGGATCTGCAGATTGTCTTCAAAGCTGTAGGCTAGAGAGCCATCATTTTTCCTGAGAAAAGGAACTTCTTCATTCGCTCTCTTTCCTTCTTATCAACTTGAAAGTGTCCATTGTTGGTCTGTCTATCTTCCCAACCTACCATTCCCTAAAGTATCATTTAGTTTCAACTAGCTTAATTTGTTCTTGAAGTCTTAAATCAATTTTTGCATTCAATAACTACTCTTGAGCATTATTGTCACCTTGTCTGGCCATTTGTTCATACTTCTTTATAGTGTTGC
Organism: Dipteris shenzhenensis; assembly: GCF_047967505.1. Classification (NCBI taxonomy): domain Eukaryota; kingdom Viridiplantae; phylum Streptophyta; class Polypodiopsida; order Gleicheniales; family Dipteridaceae; genus Dipteris; species Dipteris shenzhenensis. The sequence continues at coordinate 17,305,295 of NC_141597.1, forward strand.
AGATACAATCCATTCTCTGAGCTCCTTGGATTTTCTGGCTTCCTTGAGAAACCTTTGAGTGTTCTCAACTGCCATAACCTAGGATTTTAAGATATAATTATGGTCTGTAAAGCTATTTCTCCAGATATTAGATATTGGAGTTTGAACACTTTTAAGTTTAAAGAGACTAGGGTTAGCTTTGAACCACAGGACGAGGCTCTCCATCCACAACCAAAGTCACAAACTAGTGGAATAGGCTTATGATTAGACAAGAAAAGGGAGAAGAAAGTCTGTCCTATAATTCTACTTGCTTGTACTTGCTTGATTGACAAGGTCCTAGGACAAATAAATCATGTTGAGTCTAGCTTCCCTTCTATTATCACCAGTCTAATTATTGTACCAAGTGAAGTCACCTGTTGGAATTGAGTGTACAAGGTGCAAGTTATCCTTTATCTCATTCCTGGCCTAGATCTCTAGCCTTTTGATGAACGAAACCTTTGTTTACCATTTGTCCTACAAATCCTCGAGCGTGTTGAAATCTCCTAATATCACACAATTGCCTCACAAGACTGCTAGTGAATCTTAGGTTTGTACTCTTGATTGTGAACCAATGGGAGCATACATAGAGATTACAGAAAATTTAATTCCCTTAATTTCATAGTGAAGTGAGATCCACCTATTATGAGTATCAAGAAGAGCGTTTTTGACTCCTTCCTTATAAAAGGAGAGAATCCCTATAGCCACACCTCCTTTATCTTCTTTGTGGTTGGTGTAGAACTAGATTCTCCTTTTGTCCACCTATTTGAGTCTAGACTCTAGAGTGGTGCCAATAACCTTGACTTCTTGAAGAGGCAAGAAGGTTATGGGAAAGAGCATTAGCTCTCAGCCAATAGGCTAATTGCTTAGTTCTTCTAGGGTCACTGAGGCCCCTAACATTCAAAGTCATAAAAGATATGGTTCTACTTACCATGTTTCTTTTGACCCTTTTTAGTCCTAGGATTAGGTCTATTTACCTGAGGGGCAGACCCCTTGAGTTGAGATTGTCTTCTTTTATTTTGAATAGTTGCAAGGGCCTTGCCTTGTAAGGAAAAGTCTTTATCTTCTATGTTTGGGTTGGGGTTGTCTTCTTCAGAGTCCTATTTCTAAAGGAGTTCTGTGACCGATTTGTTTACACCTTCCCTCCACTTTTTGACCACTCTTCCTCCAACACCATGTCATCCACACGATTTTCATTTTGTCTAATCCACTCTTCAGTTTCTTTGTCTACTAGCACATCAAGGACATTTTTTGAGATAAAAGACACTTCGTTCTCCTTGCCTTTATTCATGGGAGCCGAAGAAGATTCAGTTTTGGGTTCAATCTTCTTGAGACTAGAAACTGCATGAGTCTGTTGAGTTTTGTTTGGGACCCATTTCTCCTGGGGGAAAACTAGAATTAGTCTGAGCATTTGTAGGTTTTGGTTTAAGACTCTTTTTTAGGACATTTTATTAACATTATGGCTTTGAAGACCACATAAGGAATAAGGGTTTGGAAGACTTTTTATGTACTAGTTCCTTCCCCCAAAAAATGGAGCCATTCCTGCTTACCATGTCCACCATGACACATACCTGGGATTACCCCTAGGGTTCATGAAGTTCTCTTTCTCTAGACCTATGATCTTACCCACTCCACTACTGCAAAGAGTTGTAGCTCATTGCATAAGGAGAGAGGATAGTTAGGAAGCTATCCAGATAAGAATTTGGTGGATCTATGATTATTAGGGGAAAAGCCAAGTGACTACCACTCTAAGTAGAATGGTTGTTTCCTAATGGTCTAAAGACCATGGTCTAGAGCTTCTTAGCCATCTTTGACTTCTCAAATAAAAAGACAAAGTAACCCTTCCTAATAAATATAACATTAACAACATTCATCCCTCTCTATATCCAGTTACATTTGAGCCAAGTCTTGATGACTGAAGCTAGGGGCGGGTGCTAGGAAGAAAGCTTACGAGCGCATGCATCCTGAACCAATCTACAAAATCCACATAGATTTCATCATTGTCTTCAGCAAGTTGGAATGTTCTCCCTTGCATTTTGGGCTCATCTGTGGTTCCTCGAGTGGGCATGCACAATGGCGGCCAATGCACTTTCCTCTTGGGCCGGGACCTCAAAATTTGTCATATTAATTAGCACTGTGAGAGGCACTCGTGTCTTCTCTTGGCTTGCCAACATAACTACCTCCCCTTGGATTGGTACTTTAGACGATGTCTCTTGCAGCAATTACTCTTGTTAGCATGGTAAGGTGGAATCTTTTCAAACAATGTAGCATGAAAAAGCATGACCACATAGCACCAAAAACAACTCATGATAAAAGAAATTTCACAAATAAGAAGTAGTGGGAGGATCTTATTGCACATAATAGCTAACTGCGAAGTCTTTTTTGAAAATTTGAATGTTTCTAAATTCTATAAAACCCCAATTTTATCTTTTCTTTTGTACTTTTATAGCACATGTTTGGGACAGTACTATTTTGGACATCTTACCATGCTTTCACTCTCTCAGTACTTTCAGTCGAGAAGTCTCCTTTGGCGGAGGTGTTGGAATTTCCTAGACCAAATACGCCATCAGCAACTAGTCCCGTTTCTCCAAGTTCACCTTTTTGTAGTTATGAGCACACTTATTTTGTGCTTTGGGTTAAAATTTCACTTGTTTCAAGTTCCAAGTTCACTATTATATGCTTACTTGTGTTGAGTTATGGGTTATGGGTTCACTTCTATGTTTTAATCTATTGATGTGATATAATATATAAATTATTTTCCCCAGCTAAGAAAAAGAAAGCATCAACACCACTATCACAAATTCTAACAAATAACTAAGCATTGAAAAAATAGGTATAGTGCTCCTCAATAGCTATTAGGCTGCCTTGAATACATGTAATGGTAATATTCAATAAGGGACATTACTACATAATTGGTGATGGAAGCAATAGAGAGGTGAAAACCTCAAACAAGGGAGAAGTCTTGAAAAAGTGGCCAGGATGTACTACTGGAATAACCTAAAAAAAAGGGAAGGATGTTCATAATGAATGCCACAGTAGAATGAACCTTGAATACTAAATCTCCAATAAACTATACAAAAAGTGGCGAGGATGTACTACTGGAATAACCTTAAAAAGAAGGGAAGGATGTTCATAATGAATGCCATAGTAGAATGAACCTTGAATACTAAATCTCCAATAAACTATACAAAAATCTTGATCCGCTTATTATTCCACGAAATAGAGCAAATTATAAAGAGAGTAGTGGAGGATGAGGAGCATGAGGAGGTTGCTTATAAAAAACCATGAAACACATGCGATCAAGCACACATTTAAAATACCCCTCTATTTAAAATGTTAAAATATCCATATATAATTGTCTTCCATACATATACATGTTGTAATTTTGATTATTTAAAGTCCCCTTCATACATGTACATAGCATAATTATATAAGTTATTTCAAAAGCCCCTCCTTTTTTAAATGGTCCATAAGTCCTACAATTTTAGAAATCCCCTTCCATTAACAAACCTTCTATCTTACACAAAGTACCCACCCTAGGTGGGGAAACTTATGTTTGAATTGGTTAGCTGATGTAGTAACATTGTCGATTAACTATGACAAATCTTAGCTAAGAAACAATGGTGATAGCACAAGTAACCTACCTTGTGCTTTGAATGGAAACTAGCAACTCTTTTTTTTTTTTGGAGCAAAAGAAGGTTTTTGTATTGTCTCAAAAGACAAGATAAGAACTTGAAGTTCCAAATATAGCTGAGTTAGTATGCTAGAAGAGTTACATAAGAAGCTCAAAGGAGAAGTGAAGAGCTCCTTAGATACACATGTGTTTGCATGATTGTAAAAAAAAGTAAAAGAGCAAGTTGAAAGGCAGCTCAACTCAAAGAAGCTTAGGATTTGAGGCCCGTAGGCTACCTGACACTGGAATTTAGTAGAAGAATCTTTGGAAGTGCAAGGCCTTGAATGGATTTTAAGATTGGTCAAGAAGGAGTGCATGCAATTCTTACTTTTAAGATAGGTTTACAAGTGCAGTTAAAGAACAAAGCCTCAAAACTTGCAAAGGTAAAGGTGGCCAGAAAATCCATTCATTTTCTTTTATTCTTAGCTTTACTGGTTGAACCATTTATGCGATGTTTCTTTGTGGAACATATGCAACACGATCTTGAATGAGTAGACTTGATTTGTTAATAGAATATCTAAGATGCAAGGATATTAAATTTGCACCTCTTCCTCATAGAGGGTAACCTACATGATGCCAATGATGCAAGTAGATTTTTCAATTTGAAGATGTTGATGATAAATATTCTAGGAAAAGAACTAGATTTCAAACTTTATAGAAATGCAAGAGAGTGGTACATACTATCCTAGAAGATGGAACTATCCATTTTTCTTGAAATCATTTGATAGGAAGATATCCCAATTGAGGAGAGAGAAGGGACTTTATAATATAGGGACTAGGTTGACCAAGATGAAGTTAGTGCTTTCTTCACACTTCTTATAACATTTGACGAGGGACACTGTGTGCTACAATGACTTGTTTTTGATGTTAGGAGTCCAAAAAGAATGTCTTAACAAGTAATGGACTAGGTCAACATAATTCATTACATATACATGTTGTGTTTGCTTAATAATAATTCGCTTGAATTGAAAGACTCTTAAACAAAGATTTAATTTCAATGATAAAGTGACCTATACGAGAAATAAATAGAAAATGGATTTCTAATCCTAAGGGAATAACATTAAGCATCTATTTTTTATAGCATTTTACACATCATGTGATTAATAGAATTGTTGATGAAGGGAATGACAAGGCTGGTACTTAAGCACCCTAAGAGAATATGCTACATATTAACTTATATATTCTTTGGGGTTGTGGTGGCATAACACATGGAAGTGATCATGTGATATGGCTACATATACACTATGGCTATATGGGAACAGGAGTATCATGAAAACTTAGGTCCCACTAACCATGACCACCATCATGTGTAATATTGAATGCATGATGAACTATGACCAATACTACTGCATTCCCCTCTTTTTTTGAAGATACAATGATTGTTGGTTCCTTGATAAAAGGGAAGGGATGTACTGATATTTAACACTAATATGATGGATAGAAGGGAAAGGATGTATTATTATTTCTTGATAAAAGGGAAGAGATGTTTAAAACTAATATGATGGATAAAGAGATACAAGTTTAGTCTTTAACTTTGCATAATAATTTCACATTTATGCCTAATTATTGGAGAACATGGTTTTGCGGAGATTTTAGTAAAAACATCCTGCAATTAGCCAATACATGGATCGTAGATTATGCCTAATTATTGGAGAACATGGTTTTGTGGAGATTTTAGCAAGAACATCTTGTAATTAGCGAATACATGGATTGTAGCTTTGTTATAGAAGTGTGCTTTTGTTGAGGAGTAGTATAGTGCAGGTTAGGTTACTTTAGTCATGAATAGGATACACAAAACCCTCTTAAGCATATAAGGATATCAAGGATTCTTACTAAGCAAGATTGTTGGCCCCTTCTTTGGTAGGACAAATGCTAGAATCCCAAATTATAGGGACTTCTATGGGATCAAATTATTACCTACTCGTTCATCAATATGTCATTAGGTTTCTAGCTATATCTTTTCATCAAACAATACATAATTTAGATATGAGGGAGATCATATAGAACCAGATGCAAATAAATTGATTCAATTGGCTTTCAATGAATAGTGTCAACTATTCATGCTAGAGAAGGACAATAGAAAACTAGTAATTAAGAAACTACCATTACTTGCAGACTCATTGGAGAGCTTCATTGATGAGGATAGTATGGCGTAATTGGACTTCCAAGATATGTATGCTATATTTGCATTAACCCCTCCTTACAATGTTCAACCAATAGAAGTTGCATAAATATAGCATAATTTCTGTAATTTTGAGGGACTATTATAAGAGGTGAAAGATAAAAGCTTCATTACCATATCTATGGGTAGGTTCATAAAAATAATTTTAGGTGGATCATGAGTGCCCATGCATGAGAAATATTGAATATATCACTAAAGCATTTGATGCCTACCAGTTGCCACTTATGAAAGCATCAAGCGATCTCAAGAATGAGATATTCCAAGATTGATCCAAGTCCTTCCTGGGAAGTTAGTTCAATAAATGATGTAGTATTGGATCTACTATGCAGAATACACCGATATCGGCAATTGTTATGAGAGCATTCCACTATAAGATGAATTTGGGATAAGAAGCATTAAGATAATAGTCATGCAATTAACATTCAACTATACACAATGGAATTATAGAGCCACAATATGGAGAAAATCTAAACTAAAAAAAGACTTCTTCTTTGATTTACATTTGCTTTAAGGATAAGTGATTGGTTGCGAGTGAACATATACAAAAACTTAGTGTACAAGCAAGCCTCTAGGATTCCCATGAGATCTGTATGCTCATCAGTTTGGTGCAATCTTTGTTTTTTTGGGATCAAATTCCAATTTGTTTAAAAATGCTTATAGATATATGGATGATATGATGTTCCCAATGCACATAGATTCTTGGAGTAGTCCCAATATGATGACCAAGATGATTGACATTGGCTCTATCCATTGAAATTCCTCAAAATCAAGAACACATTTTGCTTGATTAGAGGATGGATCCTTTGCAGGAACAAAAGCTTCATTTCTAAGGCACTAGACCAAAGGCTTTTCTACCTCTTTCAAACTTGATAGGATTGGTGTCTTAGATTGTCACATTATTTATGCCAAGGCAAATAGAATAAGGGCATTCTTCAAATTGCCAAATTTATATATTCATGCACAAACATTTGATGTATTTATAAAGACCAAGATTATGCAAAAGTTTGAGGGAAATATGACAAGAAGGTTATCTTGAAGTTTCTTGAAAGGGGATTCCTAGGAGCTCGCACAAAAGGATTTGGAAGTATACTTTTTTTGGGATTTTTTAAAGGGCTACTTCTTCATAGTTGTTGCAGCTTCACTATTCTTTACTATTCTTCACTATGCTTAGGCTGCTGCACAGCTGTTGCAGTTTCACGCATTGAATTGCTTGAAGCTTCCCTAGCTACTCGGTTGATGTGTATTCTTAGATGAGCTATAGGCGTATGAAATGTGCCCTTATGGAGCTCAGGGTTGCAAATGTTGTCGAGATTCTAAAGAAGACCTACATGCAAATATGTCTACCTTCAAGCCTAAGGAGCCTTAGCGTGGCCTTGACAAATTACAATTTAAGTCTTGGCAAGCCTGATATGGGAATGATCTCATTGATCTTATTTCTTTTTGGTAGAAAACCAGGAAAAACCTAAGGAAGCCCTAAACTCGAGCTAGGGAGGAGGGTGCATATTTCTTCAATGTCTTGTGAGCTTGATACAATGAGGGGTGCCCATTGTACTCTCCTTCCATTGAAGTTCCTGAGATTGTTTGTCTTTCAAACACACTTGGTATGAGCAAGTCTCCTTATTGCATTTTCGAGGTCATGCTTGATGCCATGTGACCGTAGCCTCTGTTCAAGCTTCCTCTTTATGCCTCTTTACCAATCGTGTACCGATCCTTTACTCGTCCATGGACGTTTTTATTCGTTGATCCGTTGGTGGGTTGTTAGTGTTTGCCGTTTACTCTGACCTTACCTTTCACAAGAGCAGTATGATTGGTGCGATGACGATTAAACATCTCGTTAATCTGAAGTGCAAGCTGCAGACATTTTAAACCATTCTAAAACTGAGCACCAATCCTCTTCCATGGATGCGTACGATTCTTCTGATGCTTGTGTGATTTCTGAGGGACATTTGTGTGTGGCTCTACGTATTCTGCTGTAGTTTGTAGTTGTCTTGAGTGCTGTTCAACTGTGTGGCGACGAGATCAATTGCTTCTAGTCAAGAATCATAACCTTGTTGCTATGATGGTCAGTCCTCGGACTGAAGTCATATGTTCCTTTCGGTTATTAACCGAGGTGAAGAGCCTTTCACGTCATCGTTGCCTGTTCGTTGTGATATATGTGTTTTTATTGTCTTGTGCTGGAAATATTCATCCGTGTGGGCTTCCAATTGTTGTCTTTTCCTGCAGGTCAAACACGCCAGAGTTGTTTCTGTCTGTTCTCCTTGCCTATTATTCGTTCGAATGAGGTGAGGCATATGGTATACCGTGAGGGCTTCGTTGCTTGACTGTAGCTCTCTCGAAACAGGTTCTGCTTTTTGATCTCAGACCATTGAGCTTCTAGCTAACCTACCATAAACTTGAATATGTCAACTCATTTGGTGCTTTTTGATCTTGGACCATGCAGCTTGTAGCTAGCATACTGTAAACTTAAATATGGATTTGTATTTCTCAACACATTTGGTTTATTTTCTGACACTCACTCAAATTTCAAGTCGAGAGGTTTTGAGAAGCTCTTGGTGGAAATTTTAACTGAGCTGAATGGATAGATTGACTGATTAAATCTAAAACTGATGAAGCAAAGTTATTCAAGTATCGTCGTTGATTTTCAGGGGTAGCTATGGAAGTGCATGAAAGGAATTCTGCTACAGGATTTCAAGCCCTTGCATGCAGCAAGGGCATTATCTTATTTAAGTCATTTTTCCTTCTTCCTGGTCCCTATTTGCATACACATGACGAATGTGGTCTCCTAATGTTCCTCTTCTACTATAGAGATCAGTGTTAGCAACTATGGCCATCCATCAAAGAATATAATTCATATTGGGCCACTTCATCTGAAAATGGATTTGGGATAATCTCTCCTTTTGACTTCCTGTAGTCTACTCGTACTTATGAGTTTCATGCGCAAGCAAAAGAAAAAGTAACCAGTAATCGTTTTAATATTGTTATATGTGCTATGGATATGAAAAGCGGGTGTGGATTGTATTATAAAATGCACCAAATGCAATAGAAGTCATGACTCAATATGTTTATAGTAGATAGCCTCTCAAATCCATTAGTTTTTAGTTTGGTGATGAACAATTTCTTCTTTGGGATAGTCATTATATGAAGCAACCAATCACTTTTATCTAGTGTATATAAAACCAACTCAAAGGATTTGATCAAGTTCCTCCTTTATAGTTTTGGAATAATTCACATTCATCCTCTATTGTCAAAATGGCTTTGCATTTGGTACGAATGATGAGCATGACCCGTCTACCATAGGTGGGAGACCCGCTCCGTTGGGTCTCAAGGTGGGATCCTTCAAAAAATTTAATTTCAAGAAAGATGAAGACCCTAGAAGATATGAGTACGCGACATACCTCTCTCCTTCCTATCCTAGAAGGTCCACACATCGTGTGCTCTCTTCTCAAAAGCGGTGTGTGCTTGGTGTGTGTGTAGACAACACACACACAAAGGGACAACTTAAGGGTTGCTAGGCACAATGGTGCTTCCTAGTAGCCATGCCAAGAAATCAAGAGTAGGCTATGTTGCAAAAGAGCGGAAGGGATGAAACAAGAGGAGGTGCAAAAGCAAATGCATGAGTTACAACACACACACACATATATATATACAGATATGGGAGGGGATGATGGGTTCCAGGCATTTTAGAGTTGTTTTGCAAAGGAGTTCCCATGTAGGTGAGTAGAAGCTTGCAATGAAGATTCCAAGAAAAGTGTTGAAAACATTATTCTTTTGTCTCTATGGTTCAAAGTTGAGGCATCTAATCTTTTACATTCAATTTTAGGTAAGGCATGCCCCAAGTTGCGAGGAGAAGTGCCACATCACATGTTGGGCAAGGCACACCGCCAAGGTAGCAATGAGGGAGTACCACATGGCTCAATCCTCACCTCAGAGCTTATCAAAAACATTGGGTTGGAATGATTGTACAAAATCTTTCCCTTGGTGTCAAGCATTATGATAATGGTTAAAAAAAAAAAGCAAATGTAAGCCCACATTCAAAAACGAAAAATAGGTAGGGCTCTCTATTCCAGTGCATTGAAGAAGCATATGAAGAATCCTCACCTCCTACGAACAAGCAATGAAGCCATTAAAATGTTCAATTCTATATTTTAAAAGCAAAAGTCAAAATATTGAGGGTCCTTAATATTTCCACTATCCAAAGAATCATCACTTCACATTACCCTATAATGAAGTTGTAAAAAATTCTAGTCAAACATCTCTAAAGGCTCTTCAATTTGCTTAGTAACAACCACACATCAGCGTTGCTTGTAAAAATATCCTAAAGCCATAAAAAATTGCAATCCTACATTCTTGAGAGACACTTGCCAACAACCACAACAACGTCCCTTAATGTTGCTTGAAAACATGGTTTCTCTAAGCTCGTATGCCAAAAATAGTAGTACCTGTAGGTGAGGCGACCTCATCTAAAGTTAACATGTCTAAGATGTTTCTTTGTTTCCCAAACCATCTTTGTCGCTCTTAAAATTGTTTGGGAAGCCAATGTAAGGGAGAGATCCTTGCAACCCTTCTACTGGTCTACATTGTGATGAAGCTTGTTTGCACATAATAAGTTCACTCAAAAAACAAAATCTTGGACCTGGCAAGAGAAATTACATAATCTTGTAGATGAGGAAGAAAATGGCTACGATAATCGATTACACAAAACATTAGCACTCAAACATAGAATGGCAATTATCATACCTCACAAATCCTTTTCCCACACAGAGACATGCATCAGCAATTAGTCCCAAATAGGAAACTCGCTCTCATGATGGGCGTGACCCATATGAGAGTGGTTGAATCTTTTGCAAGCCCTTATTCCTTAACAACTTGAGCACTCTGAGTTGAAGATATGTTGAAAGAAGAATATGTACCATGAACTCGCAATGTGGATAGCCAAGTCTTTCTATGTGGCTTTTAATGTCAGGAGGTAAATCTTCATCTATCCACTACCCTTCACAAAAGAAGCACTTGCCTTTTGTTGCACTTTCTCTTCGTGCCATCTCTTTGTGCAAGTTTTGTTGAATGGATTGTATGTTTTGAATGCATTCTATGTTCTCAGCTTTGTGTGCATTTTATGTTTTCAGCTCTCTATACATTCTATTTTCTTAACTTCATATGTTTTTAGCTATGAATGCATTCTATGTACTCTATGTAATTTATGCATTCTATGCATTCTATGTTCTCAGCTTTGTATGTTTTTTGCTTTGAATTCATTGCATATTTTGAATTTATTCTATTCTTTGTATGCATCACATGCTTTGTATGTTTTCAACTTTCATGCATTGTATGTTTTGAATACATTCTATGCTTTGAATGCATTCCATGTTCTCAAATTTGTGTGCAGTGTATGTTTTCCGCCGTGTATTGTATGTTTTTAGCCCTCTATGCAGCTTTGAATGCATTCTATGTACTCTATGTATAGTAGTCTTTGTATGCATCTATGTTCTTAGCCTTATATTTTTTCAGCTTTGAATGCATTTTGTGAATTCCATGAATTCCATGAACTCCAAGCATTCTATGCTTTGTGTGCATTACATGCTCTCACCTTTGTATGGATTCCAATATGCTTTGTATGCATTCTATATTCTCAGCTTTTTATGCATTGTATGCTCTTAGCTTTGAATGCATTCTATATTTCGAGTTTTGTATGCATTCTATGCTCTCAACTATATGTTCCATGTTCCATGCATTCTATGTTGTCGACTTGAAACATTCAACAACACACTAGTGGCAAGTAACTGAAATCATTAACTATAATGAAGTGAGTAGCCTTAGTTCAAACTCGAAAGATGAACTTGAGTAATTTAGAGGCACATTACATTGAGTCATTCTAAAGAATGTAACATGAACTAAGAGAGCAGCTTGCTCATTGACATGGACTTTAATTTCATTACTTCGAGAGCAGCTTGCTCATTGACATTAACTGGCTCCACTAGTTTAAACTTGAAAGTGAGAGAGCAGCTTGCTCATGATTGACATTATCAAACAACATCCACACAACCTCATGTATTGACGTCTTCATAAAAGATGTGCCATGGTATTGTTGTGCTTAATGTGCTTAATGTGTATGATGATAATTTTTGTACATGCAATTAGGTGTCTGTGTGGGCTTTGTGTGTGCATTGTGGATGAGTGCATGCGTGGGCAAGTGCAAGTGAGTGTATGCATCTCTGTGTTTATGGGCAGTTGAATATCATTGTGTACTCGTGTACATGCGTCCCTGCATGTGTGTACATGTGTCCCTGTGTGTGTGTGTGTGTAGGTGCATCCTCTCTCTCTCTCTCTCTCTGTCTCTCTCTGTCTCTCTCTCTCTCTCTCTGTGGTCTCGTTAGTCTGCAGTTTGGTCATGGGCATACGGTCTTCGGAGTTGCCCATTCGTCTTGTGCCATGTCATCGTGCCCTACCTTACACCCACGTGGCTATTCCACGTCCTTCCTTGCACCCACGTGGCTATTTCGTGCCATGTGGCAATCCGCGTCTTGCACTTTGTAGCCCAAGCGAGTCTTTGACTGCCGCCTAGCACTCCATGCTCACCACATGCCATCTGCAATTTGTTGTTGGTGATGCCATGTGTCGACAGCGTCGTCATCTCGGGGGTGCCACATTACACATGGCACCGCATTGCGCTGGTGGTGCACACACCAGCTGCCATCATTTATTCTGTGGGAGTGGAGACTCTAGTCCAGAGCAGACATCAGTACTGTAGTTCGAATGCATATCCTAGTCTGTTGTGTGCAGACTCTCATCTTTTGCCACATGGCAAAGTGACGAATGTTCCTAGCTCCTCCTTTCCGAACCTCGTCCTACCACTGTCGAACCTCCTACGAAGCTCCGTCCTCTCTTCTTGAGCCTTTGAATCACTACCACGTGGCAGATTCGATAAACCTCTCCTTAATATATATATATATATATATAGAAGGCATCAACTGTTGAAAAGCCTTGGGTAGCACTCCCTTCTATGAGTATAGTCCCATGCAACATTGAGGAATAGTAGTCAAATTGATTGAATTTCTAGATGGGCTTAGGTATATTATCTTTAGCGCTTCCAAGAAAAATGTTTTTATGAATGGTTCTTCCTTGACTTCTCTTTCTCTTGTAAAGTCTATGTTATAAGTGTTGGGATCATCCGCATTTGCTTCAATACTCTCTTGTTGCACCATTCTCTTGTTCCACTACAATATCTCCTAATGGTGTATAGATATTTACCTCCATTAGCCATGCCTATACATCCTCAAGGATCCAATCTTTGATCTTGAGCTCCTTGGGTCTCCAATCTTTGTAGCATGTCAAGGGCTCATGATTCTATACATCCTCCTAAACTTTATACATTAGTCTTGTCACCCAAGTGCTCCCCATTAGCTCTAGCTCTAGTCGCTAATGCACGTCAACCAAATTTCTTTTGTATGAGCTCCAATTTGCCATCACATTATATGGAATCTCCCTCTCAAGCTTCAACTAGGGGCCTAATTACACAGGATGTGGCTTTAGTTATTGGAGATTAATGATAGGTCATTGAAAAATATTTACATAAATTGAGTGAACACATTAATTGGCATTCTCATGGTATTAGTATGATCACCAATATGGTGTAATCTTTACTTCTTTTGGACTTCAAGCTCTAAGACAACAAGCATTACTCGAGAATTCTTTTAGCTATATGGATGATATCATGATTATACTTGACACATAAATTTAGTTGTTTAAACTATCAAGTCTAGCAATACATATTTGTGGGAGAGGTAATAGTAGAAAATGTATTTTTCCTAAAGTAATTCTCTCTCAAATCATCCTCATAAAATACTTAACTTCCAAACTACATCAGCCTCCTCATACATCAATTTCTTGCACAGAAAGGTAGGTGTAGCTATTGATTTATTGGTAGATGTAATGACATGTTTTCTAAGCTAGTCGAGTTCCATTCCCATTTCCATGTTTTCTAATTTGAGCTCATTAAAAACCTTGATAGTTTTCATTTTTTTCTATACAAATTATTTTGGATAGCTTATCAAAATTATACATTATAAAGGATTTATTTAGTCTATTCCTTTTGTCTTCTTCACACCTATCTTTTCCATAATATCTCTCCATCCTGTGTGAACTACTTTCACAGCTTCCTTTAAAATAATCTTTAATTTTAGATATGGTTTTAAAACCCTTTCCTCAAATCCTAGTACCCTTATCTATGGATGCAGATACCCTTGATCATGTTTAAATATGCTGTGGCTACATGCCACCATTTCTTGTTTATGCACCCATTAAATCCTAGTCTATGGCAAAGGCAATGTATGTCATCATGTACTTTAAAAATTCTCCATGGCTTAGACACAAATGAAGCAATGTTAAATGTGAATTTAATCCCCAAAAAAATGTTAGTTTAATCAAACATATTCTTTCGACAAACTCTACGTCATTTTTTTATTCCAGTTTTTTTCCAAAAAAGCATTTTCAAGGAAAATTCTTGGGGAAATGGGGCTAACAAACCTATTAATCATATGTGTACAAAATAGTTGTCATAGGAAAGTTTAGGATAGCTCATCAAAATTTTCTTGTGGGAGCAAGCATAATTTCTTCAAAGCTATTTCCTACATTTGAAATTAATTCACACATCTCTCATACCATACTTGAAAAATGGAAAATTTCTCATTTGTCTTACTAGTACCTTAAGGCTTTCCTCCCCTTGAGATGCAAGAAAAATTTACTTGCTTTTTTGGACTATCCCATAAATTGCTCCAAAATATTGCACCAATTCAATCAGTATAGTTGGTTATTGGCATAGAATCCTGCCCCTTCCATCTTGCCTCTGGTGTAAATTCCTCATCCCATGGACCTTGGCCATTTTGTAGGAGACCTTATCAGATAGTGGAGAAATATGGGCTACATATAAGTGTTCAAAATATGACGTCCCCTCTAATACGTTAGGTGGAAAGATGTCTTTTGATGGATCCCTCGCAAAATTTTCCATAGCTAAAGTATCATCTCTTTCGAATATTGGAATATGACCAAATCTTTTATCAAAGATCCTACCAATGTCTTATAGAACAAAAGGGCATTGAATGTATCTTTCACATCATATACCATAAGGCATGGTCAAGCCACAAAGGAATCACGTTTGATATTAGCATCTTGGCATCTACATTTCATATCAGATTGACCAATATTTAAAATGTTTTTAAAGTACTTGAAATTTAGGTTCTCTCTCAAAAGCTCTATCTTTTCCTCTATTAAAGACCCCACTAGTGATATACATCTTCCCATAGCATATATTAGCATGAGGAAAGTGTGTGGGATCACCATGTTAGTGGTAAATAAATGTTGATTTCTATTGAGTATATTCATTTAGAGTTCTTTGGAAAAATATCCTAAGAACATCCATGCTTACGGAATGTTCTTGCTTAGAGCATCATCAATATAGCTTGACATGTTGAATGTGGCATAGGTAGTGGTTCCATGTACACAAATTCATTCACTTTTGAATTACAACAGCAAGCTTGTGTAGCATAAGGGGACGTCATAGGCTTACATGGGATACGTCTAGCCTATCCAACACTAAAATAAATAAACCTATCCCCATCCATGTCAAACTTTCTTCAAAGTTTACAACCATACCATTTCACTAAGTAAGAAATATTGGATGCCATAAATTTCAAAACTAAAAGCTATTACATGCCATCTTTAAAATACACAAATCCTCCTGGTGTGTGATTTTGAAAATTCCACATACTATGACAAACCCAATCCCTCCCCTTAGATATCCATCTCCAAAACAATTTGTTTATCTAGATTCAAGATACTTGCGTTCCATTGTATTCTACTCACAAGAGATTCTTACCATAGGGTTTCAAGAAAAATTTAAGTTTGATATCACACCTCCATAAACTTAGTAAATGGAATGGGTGTTTTTTCTCATCATTGGTCGGTCCATTCTCCTTGTCTCCATAACCCCTTGTTCTGTATAAATCATGTTGCTTCATATTATAAGTATGACTTTTGTACCAAGTAAGCTCTTAGTGTATTGCCTTGAGGGATCATATGTCCTTCATTCAAGCAAACTCCTCCTGTTGTTTCTTCTGATAAGCACTCACTCAAGAAATTCATTCAATTATCATGAAGTACATATACAAATTAATGATTTTGTCTAATATTCTTTGTAAATTAAAAAGAGAGTGCATAATCCCTCCTCTATTCATAGTGTATCAAGTTCATTATTGTAGCTATCTAACCACCCATTCAAATTTTATTGGAAGTTGAAGAACTCGCTTGCCACCACCATCCCAAAAAATACATAATTCAAAGACTTCACATATTCATTTCAAGTAGATAGCATTTTACGCTAGCCCATAGTAGCTATTCCTTTCAACAACAAATTTTAGTCGATTTGTATGATTGCATTATAACTCTCAACTCTAAATGGAACATTTCTTTTTTTTCCAAGAAAAATTTAGTATGAAAAAAACTTGCAAGAGCAAGATTAAGTTGAAAATTCATAATGCAACGCACGCAAATAAATGCCGCAAATGGGCTAATAAAAAACTCCTCACAGAAAATTGGAAAAAAATCCAAGGTTAATGATAAAATCACCACCTCAACCGTATTGTGGTCTCCAAGAAGAAGGGGGAGCCACTCCATTCCCTTAGGAAAGTAGCTCTTCTGGAAGAAGCTACTCGAGAGTACCCTTACATGCTCACCCAAATGGCCATCAACATCTATACAATATCAAATCAAATACTAGCCAAAGTGTGAGAAGGGTGGACTTGGGATCCATCCAAGGCCTCTGTACATCTAGCTCTCTAAATGTGCCATCCTATAATACGCACCAATATTACCCAAGAACCATCCACAGAGGTGTGCATGGGCCTAAATGGGGAAAAGGGAACATCATACAAAGAGTAAGACTCAACTACGTGTCAATGGCAAATCAAAAGAGCCTAAGAAGAGACATGCCACTCATAAAAAATTGAGGCCACAAAAGAAAGAGCCAGGCCAATGAGCCCCAGGTCATAAGGTAGTGGCAGGAAATAAAGATGCTAAAACTCCTAGCAATTCCCTTCCAAATGGGGGTGTCTCTTTTCTGATCAAAAAGGCATATTAGGGTATGTTACTAAAACCATGTTTCTTAGAGAAACTATCTGTTTATCCATAGTATAACGCATGCACCCAAACAATCAATATGTTTTGTTCTAGAAGGATGGATTCTTTGTTTGTGCTTGAGGTGACTCACTATTCAGTATAACGTGGTTGTCTTTGTCTCATCAAAGTGATTTGATTCGAACAATAATTTTTTATGCCATATTGCTTCACATGCTCTTGTGGTAAAAGATCTATATGCACCTTCTATGGAAGACAAAGACATACTATGAGGAATACGTTATACTATGAGTTCACTTGTCATTCCAATGGAAGAAAATGCATACCCATTTCTATTGGGTAGACCTTGGTTGAAAAGTTTCAAGGAACTCCATGATTGGGGCACTAAAATCATGACCATTAAGTTGGGTAAGAAATAAGTCTAGATTCCTACTAATCCAAGTAAGGTACCGAGCAATTGTCATTGCAAGTATTTGGAAGCCAAGGATTAGTTCTCTCAAGATGTGGAAACCAGGCTTATGGAAATTCAGATATTTCTAGTGCAAGAAATATATATTTTCCAATAACTCAAACAAAATATAAAGGAAGAGAAGTTAGCAGAATAACAAGGTCTTTATCTTAGGAATTTCTCTGAGGACTTGACTGGAGAATGAGAATTAGTTGAGCCTAAAATCACTCTCACTTGTCTACGCATGGAGCACCTAGTTCCTAAGCCAACTCAAGAAGTTAATTTGCACACGATCGAGAGGAGCCATGCACATTTATGGTAAGTGCACATTTACTTGATGATCAACTCCAAGTAGTCAAAGCCTTGTTTCTATAGCATAAAGATGTCTCTTTAGTTATACCAATTTGTAGGGTGTACCTCCCCGAGATGTGCCAACATCGAAGTCCATTGATACCAAATGCCAATCCAATGCATCAACAAAGGTGAAAAAATAATCCTAACTATTCCAAACAATTAAGAGCAAAACTCGATCAGCTCATCTGAGTTGGGTTCATTTATGCCATTGATCGTAGTGATTGGTTGTTTCCAATGGTCGTTGTGCCCAAGAAAAATGACAAGCAATTATCCATCAATAAATGAGTATGTCTCATGCCATGTAACTTGGGGAAGAATACCATCCATAAAAGGATTGGAAATTTGTCATGCACAAGTTGAGTATTTAATTTCCAATAGTCAACACTTACATGTTGCTTGCCATTTTTCTAGGGCACAACGATCGTTGGAAACAACCAATCACCATGATCAATGGCATAAATGAACCCAACTCGGATGAGCTGATCAAGTTTTTCTCTTAATTGTTTGGCATAGTTAGGATTCTTTTTTCACCTTTGTTGATGCATTGGCTTGGCATCGGGTATCAATGGAATTCGACGTTGGCATATCTTGGGGAGGTACACCCTACAAATTGGTGTAATTGTAGGCAAAGACATCTTTATGCTATATAAACAAGGCATTGACTACTTGGAGTGATCATTAAGTAAATGTGCACTTACCATAAACGTGCCTGGCTCCTCGGTCATGCCTAGATCAAGTTCTTGAGTTGGCTTAGGAACCAGGTGGTCCCTGCCTAGACAAGTGGTAGTGATTTTAGGCTCAGCTAATTCTCATTCTCTAGTAATGTCCTCAGTTAAATTGCTTAGATAGAGACCTTCTCTGCCTTTATCTTTTGTTTGAGTTCAGCTGCCACTTGGAAAATATCTATTTCTGCAACTAGAAGCATTTCCATAAGCCTGGTTTCCATATCTTGAGAGAACTAATCATTGGCTTCTAGATACTTGCAATGACAACTACTCAGTACCTTACTTGGATTAGTAGGAAATTGGAATTATTTCTTACTTGACTTAATGGTCATGATTTTAGTGCCCTAATCATGGAGTTGCTTGGAACTCTTCAACCAAGGTCTACCCAATAGCAAGGGGTATTCATGAGAAGTTAACTCATAGTATAACGTATTCCTCATAGTATGTCTCAGTCTTCCATAGAAGTCGCATATAGATCCTTTACCACAAGAGCATGTAAAGAAATATGGCATAAAACATTACTACTAGAAGCAAATCACTCTGATGAGACAAAGACAACCACAATGTACTAAATATTGAGTACTAAATCACTTTGATGAGACAAAGACAACCACAATGTACTAAATAGTGAGTAACCTCAAGAACGAGCAAAGAATACATCCTTCTAGCACAAAACATATTGATTGTTTGAGAGCATTAACACACACACACACACACACACACACACACACACACACACACACACACACACACACACACACACACACTTCCTATTCATTTCCCCCTTTACATTTACCTAACCTTTTTTCCTTCCCCCCCCTTTTTTCATTTGTAATGTTTCCCTTTAATGTTTTCCCCTAATTTCTTTAATTCACTATCCTTATCTTACCTCTCTTCCATTCTCCCTTTATATTCCTTGATTTCCTTTTTTATTTCCTTTAATTATTTCCTTTCTTATTCCCCTGATTTCCCTTTCCTTTTTAAATTTTAATTGAAACTTCTTTTTTTTTCCTCTAATTTTCTCCTATTTTTCTAATATTCTTTTCTCCCTAATTCCTTTTTTTAATAAAACTCTCCCTTTTATTTCTTATTTAATTTTCCTTGGTTTTTCCTACTCACTCTTTGATTTAGTTTTCACCTAGTTAAAAATCTCCTAAACTATTCCTACCCCCCTTTAGTCTTAAATCCCTAAACTCAACTTAATTGTCCATTAACTACCCCTCAAAATTTCCTCAAATTTCCCTTAATTTTTTCCTAAAATTCTTATTTTTTCTTAAATTTATCCTAAATTCTCTTGATCCCCCCCCCCCCCCCTCACAAGACTCTCCAAAACCCCAAAGTATCCTACTCTTTTAATGCCATGCCCACAACACTATTAAAAGAAATCCCCTACACATGCCCGCTTAAAAACCCCCCACCTGTGTACTCACTTTCATTGACTACACCATCCCACGCCCCTCCTTGCCCTTTATGCCCTCCCTCTCTTTAGCTTCCCTTGACTCCCCACCTTCCCAAAAATCCAAAAAACCCCCCCACTTCCCCCTATCCCTTCCTCAACTACCCCGCCCTCTCTCTATATAAATGACCCTCCTCTAATCTATCCTTCCCCATCTCAATACTCCATTGATGAATCCTCCCCCCCTTTCAAGTTGCATGCTTGCTACTCTCTGCCAGTCTGCCTAGTTCCCCCGCAATCTCCATCTTCTCTATATCCTCTGCCCTTGACTCCTTGCTCTATGCTCCATGCTCCCATAATCCCATTTGCCTTTCTATCATCTACGGCTGTCTGCCACAATCCACACTTTGCAGTCTACCCAAGCTCCGCACGTACAGCTTGGTCCCTCGCTTGCGCACCTTGGTCTTTGCTCCAGTCTCCTCCTTCCATATAGATCCACTGCTCTGCACGAGCGTGCATGACCTGTACCTCCTGCAGTCCTGGTGGTTCCCCGTCATGCCATCTCGATCCGCCACCCACATACAATGGACTCTCAGGTCCTCTTATTACTTAACCCCCCCACCCCCCCTTTTTTCCCCCTTTTTTCTCTCCTTTTCCCTTCCCCCTCTCTTTTTTACATTATTTTCGCTCTCTATATATTCCCCCTTTCTTAAATTCACATTATCTTCCCCTCATAGTTAGATTGTTTATATAAAATTCCCCTTCTCTTTTTACATTAGTTCCCCTCATAGTTAATTAAAAAAAAAACCTCCTTACTTTATTCCTCTTTTACTTCTTGTTAATCTATGTTACCTTTATTCCCATTATTTTCTTCAAATTTTTTAAAATCTATGGTCCCTTATATGACTCCTCTTAGCTTACATTTATTTCGATTTTTACCTCCTTTATTTCTAGCAATTGGTTTTAAAATTACCCCCTACCTTTTTCTACTAAGATTCATTATTCTTGCTCCTTAACCTTTAGACTAATCGTGCTTAAATTTTCCCCTGTATTTCTATTAATGTGCATTAATAATCACCCCCTTTTTTCTATAAAGGTTCATTAGTTTTGCTCCCTAAGCTTGACAATCCTTTGGCTAAGCATTAACTTTTATTGTGACTCCAATAACAAGGGAGGGGTGTTGATGACACCTGTCTTCCCAACTAAAGTTAAAACTGGTTCTTACTATTTTTCTTGTTGGATGGTGGCAGGTAGGCAAACTCCCCTCTTCAATAAAAGTGATGCTGCCAATGACTTATCAAAGCTCTACTACTCACATTTCCTCTTTTAGAAAAAATTGTTCATCCTCTAGTGATGCTACTTCATTTTTAGTAGATGTTTACTTCAAAGTTTATGTATTACATATTTCTCATTCCTACTCTAAATTGTCTACTCTTCACTATGGAAAGGGGTGTTGTAAATGTCTTCCACACACACACACACACACACACACACACACACACTTACCTCTTTTTTTTGAAAATAACCCCCCTAAGTTTGCCTTATACCTCCTTTGAAAAAATCCCACTACGTCCCTTTCACAATTATGATGATAAACATAATTGTTTTGGAAATGATCAAGTCCCCTTTTGTTTAAAATATTGGTTTCTTTTAAATCCCCTTTAAATATATTTTCTATAAAAACCCCCCTTTTTCTTCTGACGTTTGCATATAAGTACTTATCTTTTCCCAAATTATCTTTCTTTATATATGTAGTTATCTTTTCCTAAATTATCTTTCTTTAAAATTTTCCCTCTTTTTAAAATTATTTTAAAAGAGAGCCCCGAGCCCCCCCGCATTTTGATTCCTCTATGGCACTTAGTTTAATGGCCCGCCTCTCTGGAGGATTTAATATTTAAAAAAAAAATACAAACCCCTTTGCCCGCCTTGATTTTCGGCTCACTTTGTGGGGGTTAAAGGTCACTGTGCCTTTACCCCAGTTATGTACAATACTTAAACACATATATAAATGAATGAAAAAGAAGATTAGGGTGTTCTGCACCCACCAAAAAACTTGTGTGGCTCTCTATTTCTCTCTCTCCCTCTTCCGTTCTACTTCCGTTGAGAGCACTCTCAATTGGTATTAGAGCTTGGGTGATCTAGCTGAGCGTGCGTGAATGCATGGAAGCTCAGCAACCCTGTGGGAGGAAGGGGAAGCTCTGTGGGAAGCTTTGTGGGTGATTTTACTTGCATCTGAGTTCGCAGAGACCTTGAAGGAACCTTTGGAAAAGTCACTTTGGTTTTGCGAAGTGGTTTTGAGAGCCAAGTAAGTGTTTTCAAAGAAAAAGTCATTGTTCAAGTATTTGTAGAGTCTATGTTGAGAGCCAAGTAAGTGTTTACAAATAGTTCAATTTCCAAAACGTTTTTTAGTCCGTGTGTTGGACCTAGTGATTGGGACCACGGTTTCTAAAACCATCTGTCCCACTGCGTTCTAGATGCCTAAAACCCCTACCTATCAATTCTTGCGTGATTCAATGGAGTATTTTCCGAGTTATAGATCTCTGTGTATGTGATTTTGTCTCTTTGTTATGCATTTTTCATTCTAAGGTTTTGAAACCTTAGATTTATGCCACATGGCAATGGATAAGTGTTGACTCCCATTTCTCACTCATCGGTTGGGATTTTGGAGTTCCAGCAGAAGAGAGATATTTGTAGATTGTCTTGCTGAGTCTGATTATGCAATGGCACCCATGCCATATCAAACCCACAAGCTTTAGAGCTTTGAGAATCTCCTTACAAGCTGCATCAAGCCCAAATAGGGGCCCCCAACGAGATAGGCCCTACATCAAGTGTCATTGTTTTACTCGTGATGGATCTGGGTGTACTTCCTCCACCATGTGGCTTGACCAAGTACTATGGTATATGATCCACAACCTTCAAAACCTTTTTAGGCTTGAGTCCCCGAAAGGTCAATTTTATGCTTTTATAGCTTGGATTGCTTCTCTCCCTCTTGAAGCTAGGACAAGTTTGATTGCATATTACCTTTTTCAAGAACAATTGCTTGAAGGAGCTCATAACTTGACATGTCCACCCCAAGTTCCCCTCTCTTGCCAAAAATCAACCACTCCTCTTGCTCTCATTGTTGAACAAATCCTGAAACCTAACCTGGCCATCGAGTCCTCCAAGGGATCATTCAAGAAATCAAGGTTCTCCACTCCACATGGATCCTCAACTTCCAATTCCTCCAAGCGCCCCATGCGTGGAGCCAAGAGATACAGTGACGCTTCAGACATTGCCAAACAAATCTCATTTGAGTAATGGCCCCCAACGATCATTGACTACCCAGGTCAATGGTATGAGGACACTTTTTGTGGAGAGAAAGTTCTCCAAAAGGTTTATTCATGTTTGTTTTTGCTCAAAAGTTTTTGAGTTTATTACACCCAAATGGGTCTTTTTGGAAGTGAATAAATGTTTTGATCCCTCTAAGGAATACATGTTTGAAAATATTGGATTTGCATGGTCATATACTCCAAATATCTCAAATTGGTTTTATTGTCCTATGCATATGTCGACAAAGCAAACGCTTTGCACCCTTTTTAAGTGATGGATTCCTAGACGACTCACATGTGCTTACTACAGATATATCTATATGCCATCATCCAAAAATTAAAGAATTTCTTTCGAAAGGTTTGAATCATATCCCCCCACTCCCTCCTAACCCTTTCATTGCGATTGAAGAATTATTTAGAGCTTGGAGTGAGTTATGCAAAATATTAAATATCATACCCACCAACACCCATCATAAAGATAAGATTAGAATGATATGTCTTGAAGTTATTGATAAACAATGTCTGAACTGGAATGCTGCACAACCATGGTATAAAGATGAATGTATAATGGATGAAGTCCAATACCTTACCACACATTTGTTTATAGTAGGAGTGGATAAATCACCACAAACACCTACATTCATATGCAAAAGATTATGCCAACTACTAGCTATTGGCAGGATATCTGGGATAGAATTTGAAAATGTTGGGATGAGGTTAACATTATTACATCTATTAAAGAAATACTAAAATCATTTTAACTAGGGGTGATAGATGTTCTTACTTTACGACATCTTATGTGTAACTATAAATGCCACAAAAAGAAATTTCGATGGATTACTAATGCTCATGCATGTGTTTTTTCACATATTATTGCAGTTATTAATTCTGGTCTTACGAGCATGGTTGATGGACTAAAAGAAGTGGCTGCCGACATACATAGTGATGCATGGAAATTTTGTCGTCGTAAGAAGATTAATACCTTTTGGATGAAAAATTGTTCTTCTGACTTCTTGATTAATCTTCCTTCATCCATTTTTTCCATGCACACCTTTGATATTACTACTTGCTATGAAGCCATTCCACATATAGGGGAAGATAGTTTTATGTCTTCCTTGAAATTTCACTTAGACCTACTTTGTAAAAAAGGTTATTCAGGTTTTAAAACACATAATCACAAGTTAGGGCTTACTAAGATTAAAAAACCATGGTTTCATTTAACAAATTTCTAGAGCTTAATCACTATATATATGTGTGTGTGTGTGTGTGTGTGTGTATACATATACATATACATATACATATACATATACATATACATATACATACACATACATACATATACATATACATATACATATACATATACATACATATACATATACATACACATGCATATACATATACATATACATATACATATACATATATATATAACACATACATATATATATGTGTGTGTGTGTGTGTGTGTGTACATATACATATACATATACATACACATACATATATATACATATACATATACATATACATGTATATGTATGTGTATGTATACATATACATATACATACACATACATACATATACATATACATATGCATATACATATACATATATATTCATCTACATAGCAATAGACCCAAGGACAACTGCTACAATGTATGTTTATCTCAGGTTGTCCCCATCATATAGGCTATATCTAACAATGAGATGGCTTCGTTGGATTTGACTAAACTCATAAAACTATTTAGCAACAATGGGTTTCTCCAATGTAAGATTGAAAATATAATTATTAAATTTATATCAGAGAATCAGTTTCCTGATTGTCATATTGATACTTCTTCCCTACTAACACTTCTTGGTGGGGGGTAGGATACCATACACTGCCCCATATGGTGTCCCTCCAGGTAAGGGTGGGTACACACACACACACACACACACACACACACACACACACACACACACACACACACACACACACATGCACACATGCACGCATGCACACTATTAACTAGAAAAGAAATCAAGGCATGGGGCTACACACTAGGCATGGCAACGCTCGAGGGCCATGGATGAAAAGGGAACATGAGGGGAGAAGTGTTAACATGGGTGGGGAAAAGGGATTAAGAGGGGTGGGAATGAAGAGGGGGACTATGGCACAAGGGGGAAGGAAGAGGGGGAAGAGAAGCATGTATATGATGGGAGGTGGAATGTAGAGATGGAGACATCAAGGGAAGAGAGTCATGCTTTATATGAAAGGGAGGATGGGGGGAAATCAAAGTACTAGCTAGGTGGCTTTACAAGAATGAGCGTGTTACATCAAGGAATAGCCCCCTCCTTTTACAGCCAAGAGATAGGGTCTCTCCCAATAAATGTATCCTCCCACATGCATGGTATGTGTGGAAGTCTCCCATGTGGGCTAGGTGGGTACGCACTCTCAATTGTGTGCGACAACCCTTTGCCTCATTTTTCCACATAAATCAAACCCCATATCCCAAGTCTAAGATACTCCCTTGGTCTTCTCCCAATTTTATAATTTGCTTAAACATCTAGGAGGACAAGTGGAGGGTTGGCACAAGAAGTCTTGCCACCTCATCTTACTTTCCCAATTATTTAACTTGCATTCTTTGACTATCTACACCCCCCCCACATGGGCCTATCCTACATGGAGGGAATAATCCAATATAATATCCATCTCCACCTATTTTATATTACTTCTCCCATGGTCCTTGGGCCATGGCTCACTAAATGCAGGCATGGGGCCGGCTAGGTGGAGGGGTGGCACATGGAGGAACCATGCCACCTTACCATTTTATAATATAACTACCATGGATTATGTACAACACATATTATGGGTCCTCTTACGTGGAAGGGTGGCACATGGTCATGCCTTGCCACCTCAACCTTGGGCCCTATGCACACCATATTTTATTATACTATTAGCACACACATATATTTATGCCTTTTACCTTGGTCAAATTTATCCATAACAGTTCCCCACCCCAAGTAGGGAATGCGTAGCATTTCCATGCCTGGGACCATCACGAACAAAGAAGGGCTTGAGATAATGCTTGTTGATCACCTTCTTGCAACTTGCTTGGCATGCAAATTTCTCAACACAATTAGTCTATAGATTTCAGTTTACTTGCTGGTTCCACTTCTCCCAAAATATATATTGAATTATGTTTGTGTGCATGCCAACATGACAGGTCACAAGTATAGTAGTAGAGAATGACAACATAGCAATAGAGAATTATAGCATAGCAGCAAAGATTTACCATGCCTAAACCTCCAAATCCAATTTGGGGGATCCATACCACTATGATTAACCCCGAAATGGCAACGGGGTTAGGAAACAAAATGTGGAAATGCAATTATTGTGGCGAGCATTTTGTGAGCTTAGTGACACGTCGTATTCTTCACGTGTCTAGACCTGATGGTAGGGGAATTGGTGGATGTCCTTCTGTTCTTGTTGAGATTGCACAAAAAGTTATCAGAGATAATCCAAAACTTTGCAGCGGATCTAGTACCATACATGTTGCCTTGTAGGATGAGGAGGAGGCCTGAGTCTCACACTATCAAACTTGATGATGCTATGGATAGTGATTATGGTGCTATTGGTCCCTCTCATGGAGAGAAGAGGGCTAGGAAAGAGGGCACTACTTTTCCTACATCCTCACCACCATCCATCACTATGCCTAATTTGAAAAAGAAGCAAGGGCCTGTATTAGGTTCATTGCCCACATAGTCTTGGCAAAAAGAGCGGCAGCATTTGGAAGATATTGAAAATGGGGGACTTTGATTGAATGCAATTTTGCTTTCAATGTCCTACAAACACCACCGTGGTAGAGGATGATCAAGGTAGTGGCAGCTATTAAAACATGGATAAAGTTGGTCTATGTCCATTATATTAATAAGTAATGAATCATCACTTATGATAAATCCATTATCCATGTTTATTATAATTTACAAATTATGTTGATATGTAGATTGCAAGAAATAAGGTCTCTAGTGGATACGAGAGGTAGTTCATGTGTAGACCCATCCATGGGCTTGCAACACTTTTGCATCCACTATTTAAGTTAGCAGATTTATTCAATAAGCTAGAGTTACTAGCAGATAGAGATGCCTATACAAGGAGGGTTTTTTAAGAGGATGAGCAGTTGGAGTACTTGGAGATTTCTTAGTATCAGAATAGTGTGGGTGTTTCCTTCTCTAGACCCACGTCTAGAAGGAAAGAGATTTGTGGAAGCCAATTGAGTGGTGGGAGACATATGGCTACTCCATTCTTTGGGTACGGAAGTTGGCTCTCTGTATTTTATCTCAAGTGAGAGCTGAGACATGTATCTTTGCTATTCCTAATTAGTTAAACCGTAAATGTAGATGATGATTGATCTTGATTCTCACTCCTTGAATCTTGATTTGTAATTGCCAATCGAGATCCAAAACCAAAAGGAATGTGCAGCAGGGGCATGCGAGAGGAATTGGAGCTCCTACTCTTTGATCCATACAAAAATAATGAACAAGTTAAACAGAAGGCAACTCAAGCACTTAGTATACTGCCGTGCAAACTTGGCAAGTCCAATGCAAGTAACATTGGTAGCTTGAGTCTATTGTAACATGTTCTATCATCTTTGATTTTGATTCTAAACATATCTAGGAAATTGGAATCAACATTGAACATACGATTCTAAATGTTGTTGCAGGTGGATCCTACAAGCCTTGACGTAACCAAGTTGCCTACTTATGCTAGAGTTGAAGTTGATGAGAAGGAATATATGCACAATTACATAGAGAGCTAGCGACCAAAGATAGACGAGCCACTCGTTCACGTCATAGATTATAAATTTCTATTTCATAACAGAGGGATATGAGCGAGGGCAAGGGCAGAGGCAAAGATAGAGGTAAGAGTGGTGGAAGAGGAGCATGAGGTCATGGTTGTGCCATCTAACATGGCCATGGGAGAGCTGTGGTTGTGGCCGGTACCTCATCAGATACACCTATGCGGTCTGACTTGGAGGAGGAGGAGGTGCTTGAGGAGCCATAGTATGATAGTGGGGGTAACACTACACTGATGGTGACTTTGGATCCAGCAATGGCAATGACCTAGCAGATTCAGATTAGGATGAGTCTTGAGGGACTTGACTCTTGAGATTTGAAAGTTTCCTTACAGTTATATGTATGAGGATTTAGATTTCATTCGTGTCACATGTGACTATAGATTGTTGGCATTAGGCAAGTTATTTATGTTTATTGATCTATGATGATTGACTATCATCTATGTAGGCCTCTAGGCTTTTGTTAAGTTGTAATTTGGAATTTTGAATATCAAATTGTTGGTTTGCACTTTAAACCTTAAAGTTTTGAGTCATGACTTGCAAGCACATGAGTCTTGAGGCTTAACTTTTAACTTTTAAGTCTCGAGTCTTGACTTTTAACTTGCAAGGAGCCTGTTGGAGTTCGGAGTCCATAGTCTTAGCATTTTAACTTTTAAGTCTTAAGTGACAAGCGACAAGTCTTGACTCTTAACTACATTATACAATGTACTTCTAAAATGAGAAAACTAGCAGCTAGTCATGCTAGCAAGGTGTACACTAAGCCTACACTTGTATACTTGTACATACTTATATTTTTAAATTTAATATTTATCATTATAATTGGAAAATGTGTCTTATCTTTAAGACAATTTAGACACTTGTGTCTAAAGCATGTCTAACGTGTCATGTCTTAACGTGTCTTATAACCATGGTCAAAATAGACAATGTGTTGAAACACTCTATTATGGGCAACCTTACTTTGAAAGTAGTGCAAGAAATTGGCCAAAAATTCATAGTTTATTATAATAAATTTTGATAAATGTGAAAAGGACATGATATTCATTTAAGTCATGCCTTGCCATTTGATTTGATATGCAACATGACCCCATTCGAATTCAACAATAAAAAGATACAGGGTGCCAAATCTTTTGATTGCAACATTCGAATGGGATCATGTTGCATATCAAATAAAATTGCAAGGCATGACTTATATGAATATCATATTATTTTTCACATTTACAAAAATTGAATTTATCAAAATATAAGATTTATGAATTTTTGGCTAGTTTATTACATCCGAATTGGAACAAGATTCCCACAATAGGGATTGTGTCAAGATGTTGTATATTTAGGCTTATCTCATTTATTTCTATAAAAAAATATGGAATTATTTTGGAGATTAAATTGTTTCAAGGAAAGTGAGGTACCAACAGTTTAGATGCAATTACACCAAAACATGGGTTTTGTTCTAAGAGTGAATTCCATTCAAGGAGTTCTAGGAAACTCTCCATTTGTGTGGAAGAGTTGCATGGGTAATCTCACTTACTTTGGTGGGGGGAGAGAGAGAGAGAGAGAGAGAAAGAGAGAGAGAGAGAGATTACCATAGGGTTTTGTATTTGATAATAGCAATATTACAGATTGACTCTTTTATGGGTGATGTGAATATATGGTTAGTGGCTTTGAATATATATGGATATTTGAACTTTTTTCATGAAACATATGGAATTTTGAAGAAATTAGATATTTCTTCTACTCAAATAGGGGATGTGTCAATCTATTATTGTTTTGCATCGATCACCTTTTTTGGTTCGCTCTCCTTTTCTTGCTCACTTTTTGGTAATCCTTTAGATCACCGAGCCCTTCTTTATTCGATCAATAAAATGGTCATTCAAGGATTCTTGGCAAAATGGATGCTTTTACTATAAAAATTAAACTTCAAGATTATCCATAAACTAGGCAAAGCACACGCTGGTGTGAATTCTCTATCTTGATGTTTCAGATAAAAGATCAGGCATGAAAACAAGTTGACAGATACACATCTTTTTGCATTAGATTTCTATAAAACTGTGTATGATGAAATGCTTCAATATTTGTCACAAAGGCACATTCTCCACACAAATGCCCAATGATAAATGATGACACTTGGCCTTGAAGGCTTGAAAACATACATTAATTGGTGGTCACTTATATTGCCAAGGTGTTGATTGTATCTTATGGCATTGGATATGCCACATGAGTGAGCCATGAGATTATTGATCGAGGCACATGCTAGACAAGAAAGAGGTAATTTGAGTGGCAAGTGTATAGCTTGAAAGGTTCTATAGGTAGTATTGTGGTGGAGAACTTTATGCAGAGATGCCCATACTCATTGTGTTCGTTGTATGTTTGTTAACGAACAAGTCGATTACTTCCTCAATATCATATGCTACTCCAACAAGCCAACCATGGGAAGCATTTCAACGATGGATCTTGGTGTTTATGGGCCCTTTTAAGATCATCACACAATACACCCAAAATAAATAAATTTTTTCTGCTATAGATTATGTTACAAAATGGGCCAAAGCCAAGGCACTTAGAGATAACTCAGCCCACAATGCAGGCAATTTTTTGTTTGAAAATATTATTTGCAGATATGGGTGTCCAATAAAGACTATGAGTGACCAAGGCACACATTTCATCAGGGAATTCATGAATTTACATTGGGTAGCCACAACACACTATTCTTGGTGTAGTGGCCAAGCCGAGCCTATTAACAAGACTCTCAAAATCAGCCTTACCAAGAAGTGAGTATTCAGCTGAGATTGGGAGACCAAACTCCATGCCATGCTAGGGGCTTATCATACCACCTACAAAGTAATGAAATCTTACTCCTTTTCGGATGGCTTTTGGTTTAGAATCAGTTGTCCTTTTTGAACTTTTAATTTTGAGTCTTTGTAGTGGCCAAGCATCTACTTGGGACTTGGGAAGTTGAGGCAATCAAGGGGTGATAACATCAGCTCGCTCACTTGGATGGCCTACGCATTCAAGCAAGGTGGTCCCAATAGGTTATACAACAAAGAAGAAAGGCATGGCATGACAAGCACATTGTCCTAAGCACTTAAGAAAGGAATACTTGTTCTTTTGTATAATGCCAAGCTTGGTCCACATAAGCCTAATCTGAAGCTTGATTGAAATGGGCCATACAGGCTAATTGAAGTGTTTGATAATGGAAAAATGCAGCTGGAGGGCTTGTAAGGACAAATATCCTTGATGTCTTTAATGGGATCTGAGTCAAGTCTAACCAAATTTGAGGTTTGCTTGGTCACACAGCAGACCACTATGTAAAAACCCGATATAGCACGTGCAATCAAGGGTTACTAATAAACCCCCTACCTACGGGTTTTTATAACATAGATGCACACCTTCTATAAATTTTGAGATGCTTAAAGTATCCATTATGTATGAAAATTTTCAGTTTTTGAGTAATAAAACCCCTTATGTATATATTTTCAGTAACTCCAAAAAAATATAAAACCCCTTTTATTG
This sequence comes from Dipteris shenzhenensis, assembly GCF_047967505.1. Taxonomy (NCBI): domain Eukaryota; kingdom Viridiplantae; phylum Streptophyta; class Polypodiopsida; order Gleicheniales; family Dipteridaceae; genus Dipteris; species Dipteris shenzhenensis. Next base: position 17,336,862 of record NC_141597.1, read on the forward strand.
ATCGCATGTGCTATCTTACATATTTCTGAGTGGCCCCCCTGGGAGTGACTGGTACTTGGTCACATGGTAAAATTGATACTTTGGTCACTTTTTGGATTCCAGGTCAAAAGATGAGCCTTAATTATGCTCTACTTAAAGGGATTATGAAGAGGACATGCAGTCCACAAGCTCCAAAGCATCACATGCACCATTGATTGTGGTGGATCAGAGGTTGAGACTGGTTGTGCCATGTCCACTAACAAAGGGTGACATCAACAAATCGACTCTCATTTCACAAAGCTATTTTCTTTTCTTTCTAACTTGAGACCTCAGTTCTTACTCTTGCCTTCCACTACCATATCTTCATCATCTTCCACATCTCTCCCATACTTTCTACGGCCTCAACGTTGTCACCATGGGTACACCAATGTCTTCTCCATCTACGTCCAAGAAGCTTGAAGATCAGCTCAATACACAAGGGACACAAAAGCGGCAATGTCATTGAGTTGGAGATCACAATCCTAATTTCAGCCTCCCCATCAAAAAGAGCTCACTGTGGATAGGACAAACTGGTTGTGAAGCAAAACTGGCTTTACAAATTTGCCAAGTTGCCATGGATGGAGATGTGGGGCTCTATTATTTTTGCTAGTATCCTGGAGATCTATTGCACCATTGATCATAGCCTCTTCTTTGATGGAAGTTATGTGCAATTGACATGAGAGCTTATTGAGGCTATCTTTTATCTACCACCGGGTTCTAAGAGTCCCCCACTCCCTAGTAATGAAGAGTGCTACAATCTTTTTGAGTCTGGAAGCTATTCATCGTTGCAAGATTATTTGATTAACAAGAAAAAGGATGTTAGCTCCATCCATTTTTTAACTTCTTGTCAAAATACATAGGTCTTAAGAAAAATTTAGGAAATGTTTCACAAAACTATGTGGCTTTACATCTACAGTAGTAGAAGGAAAATAGGTGGTAGATTGGTTAGGAGTTTTTGTGCAAAGTTTTGAAATCTAGATACAAAAGATTGTCAATGGATAGGCACATTGCAAATTAGGTCCCCATTTCTATATGCTACAATATCTCCTTGCATCTAGACAAGTCCCTTGGCCTCATCTTCCCTTGCAAGCATTTGCTTACCTTGGCTAGCCCAACCTATACCTCTTCCAATTGTCTTACAAGTAGCCCAACCTATACCTCTTCCAATTGTCTTACAAGTAGCCACAGCCACCACAAAGCCCCTCACATCTACTCCTCTTCCTTTGTGCCAATAAACAAAGCCATCCTTATTTCTTCCCCATTGCCTCTACTATCCATGGATTTCATGTGAAGACCCTTGTGTACAAAGAGCCTAGAGCCTTTCTACCTAGTCCATCATGTCAAAATACTCCTCCTTGATGTCGCTTGCCATCTTATGCACCTATTGAGTCTTTGTCGGAGCCTAAAAAAGAAGATCTACTTCCCAGGTCAACAGTCTTGCATAGCATACATGCATGCGCACATATGAACACGCACATGCACATGCAGGGGGTGCAGAGATTTGTATGTGATGACTAAGATATATGAACTCAAAAAATGCATCATTGTGGCTAGAATAGGCTAAAGAGCTCAACCTTACATGGGGCACATGCGCGCACGGACACACACTTTTTTTTCTCGGTGAAATCCATGTATGTTTATATTAGAAAAAGCCATCCCCAAAGAGAAGACATGCAGTTACAATATCAAAACATTTCGTTGTAAGACAAGTAAATAGAGTACTCTAATTGACAAATAGAGAGGCAACCATAAAGGGATTTCTTGAGTGACATGTGGAAATAGTGAAACATGGAAAAAGTAGAATCTCCAAAGACTATATGACTTTTGTCTTTCCACAAAGTCAAGAGTGCGCAATATCGGACCCAAGTCAAACAATAAATAAAACTTGTGCCTCCGTGGGTGGATGCCGAAGAGCCAAAAAAGCTTGCCAAATCAAGATAGTAGGAAACCGGGCTCAGAGACACTAAGTAGAATGTCACGAGTCATAAAGCAATGCCAAAAAAGATAGAGCACAGATTCCCTTGGAGCCAGACATCTACAATGACAAACAGCAAGAGCAATATGTCTACATGCCAGGAGCTAGCCAAAGAGAATAACACCAAGCATCACTTGCCATAGAAAACCATATTGCAAAGAGGAAGTTTGTGCTTATGCAAGTGCATGTGTGTGTGTGTGTGCACGCACGCACACACACACATGCACTTGCATAAGCACACACACACGCACATGCACATGCACACGCAGACGCACACGTAGATGCACATGCACACGCACATGCATTCACATGCACATGCATTCACATGCACACATACACACATTGATGCACGCACATGCACATGCATATACACATTTACATACTCCTAAACACATGTATGCACATGCATGTGCACACACATGCATGCACACAGACCCATACACACACATGCATGTACATGCATTTGCACACACACATGCATGCACACACTTAAGCATGCAAATTCTAATGCGCACGTGCGTGCATGCACGCACACACACACAAATGCATATACACATCCACATACTCCCAAACACATGTATGTACACACATACATGTGCGCACACACAAGAAAAAACACACATGCATACACACACATGTATACACACACATGCACATGCACATGCCAATGCATGCACACGTGCACACACACATGCTAGTTGCACATGCCCATGTGTGCTCGGACACACACACACATGCCAATGCACATACACACACATGTCGTTGCACATACATACACACACACACAAAGTCACGCACGCACGCATGCACATACACATGCACATGCACATGCACATACACATGCACATACTCTCAAACACACGCAGGCACACTCACACACACACATGCACATGGGATGCACATGTACATGCACACACACACATGCATACACACATGCACGTGTGCGAGCATAGACACACAATTGTGTGCAATACGTGTATACATGCACATGCATGCACGTGCACACACATAGGCATGCTTGCCGGTGCATGCCAATGTACACACACACACACACACACACACACACACATGCATGCATGCACACTCACACACACGCACACACACATGCACGCACGCACACACAAAGCCAAGTGAGACCGATTTTGGGGTGTGTGTGTGTGTGTGCATGTGCATTTGTGTTTGCGTTTACATGTGCATGTGCGTGTGTGTGCGTGCACGTGCACGCACGCGTGTGTGTGTGTGTGTGTGAGAGAGAGAGAGAGAGAGAGAGAGAGAGAGAGAGAGAGAGAGAGAGAGAGAGAGAGAGAGTTTTGTACCTATTAACATGATGATATAGGTATGGAGACTCAAAAAATAAATGTGGGTTTAGTTTGTGACTAGAATAGGGTAAATAGCTCTACACTTAACACATGCCAACATAAACAAACTATGTGTGGACACTATTTCCTTTATGATCATTTGAAAAAGAATGAATGAGCCAAGTAATAGAGTGCAATCACATAATTGTTTATGTTTATAAGCCTGATTCATACTCTTTATTACACTTTAAATTATCATTCAGCCAAAACATGTAAAAGAAAATTCATAGATTTAATACAAGTAAATGATCTTAATACAAATTTTCTATAGTCCACAAAAGAAATATACCTATTTTTGCAAATTATGCAAAAATGTGTATTAAGCCATGGACTAGTTCTATGCCTTTTTACAGTCTTTGTGCAATATAATCATATAAAACTTATACTTTTACAACTCATCAAGTGGCATAGAAATCATGTGGTTTTACATTGTATTCAAGTTAACTCTTGTTGCCATAGGGTGATTTTGTAATAGTGTACAATGACATGTGATTAAACAACCTCTTATAAAAGTTGTACTTAGGGGCCCTCAAAAATCTAGTGTGGACCCTTAAAATACCATCAACAATATTGAAAAATATATGGAACACAATTCAAATAATCTTTTATGATTGTATAAAAGTAAGCCAAATCTTGAGAAACATCAAGCAAGGCTATAAATTGTTGATGGTATATTTAATTGATACATGTGGACCAAGAAAATCCTAAAAGCATCAATTGTAAGCATTTAATGGCAACTTAATAGAGGTCCTTTGATTGGAGAAAATAAATGTATTAGTATTTAGTGTTGGGTAGTAAAGAAGGCATGGTTTTGAGATAGTGGAAGGGTAAGGGATCATAAGACATGGTGCATGGCAGTTGGTATGGTTGAATAAAGTTGCAAGAAGGAATGTGAGCTTTGGTTAAGCGTACTATAAAACAAAAACTATCTCACAAAAGTGTGGAAATATGAAGCCTACATTTATATGTTGAAAGAGGGGAGGCACTAGAAGATAATTAGAGTCATGCACTTAAGAAAGGGGAGTATTATTTTTTAGCTTTGATTAGGTATCTCCTTTGAGGAATAGCCACTTTAGGTAGAAGGGATGTGAACCAACTCTCCTCAGGATTTAGGAGGCAAAATCAATGTTGCTACCCATGCATTCTGCATTGAATGTTTCTTTCATAACCAAAAAACAACACACTATGATAATTCTCATCCCCTCTAGTTAGAAGAGATGTGAACCCAGATCTTGTGAGCATTTAGTAGGCATAAGCAATGTCTCTACCCATCCATTCTTCATTGAGTGTTTCGCTCATAACAAAAACCAACACACCATGTCAACGCTCATCCATTTTACATTGAATCTTAATCTATATTTGCTTGAGATTTTGCGTGCTTTACTTGCCATTATAGATGGGGTCATATCTTCTAATATTGAATGGGCTGGATACAATGGTTGCATTTTGCAAAAATGGTTAATCAATAGCACTTTTGGAAAGCACATACGAATCATAATCTTATTGTGTGATTTTAAACATATTAAATTTGCATTTTCTTCATATTATTACATACAAATCCCCTATGGAAAGGAATCAATTGTACATTCAATTGTACATTCAAAGGCATTAATATTACAATTGAACACTTGCAATGTGGGACAATATGGTGATTTTGATGATTGTATATAACAAGAAAGTGGATTTGTGCTCTTGTCCTTAAAGATTCATGAGCACAAATATTCTATTTGATTGTAGAGCACATTGTGGTTTCGCTTTTTGGACCACAAATGCTAAGGTCCCTTTCCAACGTTATCGATTCACACCACTCATTTGTTGAAAATTCAACCTTCTAGAGATAAGAAGTGGTTTCTAGGCCTCATGATGAATGCACACATAGGAAGTCTAAGTGATTTATTCTATAAATATGCAACAATGTTTCCTCGAACTTCAACACTTGATCCCTTCACATATCTATTCTAAAGTTTATGATGTATTAAATTGGCAATTAAATTCAACATGTTTTCTTTTGGACTTCTATCTCAAAACTTAAAAGCATTTTTGTGCATTGTATCTAACTTATAATAAACATAAATCTCTCTCTCTCTCTCTCTCTCTCTCCCGGGCCTCCTCCCTCCCTCCCCCCCCCTCTCTCTCTCTCATGTGTGTGTGTGTGTGTGTCTCTCTCTCTCTCTCTCTCTCTCTCTCTCTCTCTCTCTCTCTCTCGTATGTGTGTTACAAAGCCATAGTTCAATATTCCTCTTCCTTGACAAGGCACATAAGTGTATCTTGAATGGACTATTCATGCTTAAAAAGATCAGTATTATAGACTCACGAAGGACCATATCAGTGATTCTTTCACTTAGAAATACAACAACATATTGTACTAAGATGGGAACTCAATTGACTGCAATTCTTTTTATAGTGTGGCATCATGCCTATTAGAACATAGATATCTAAAAGAGATGTCCTTACTCAAAAGTATGACCACTCTCTTTATTTGCCAATGGCATTTAAAAGTTGATATGTCTATCATTTAATGCATATGTAGACCTTTAATACAAACATATAATGGGATGATTTTTTGTTTTTTTAACTAAAGGTGAATGCACGGTGTATTCATATCATCACACAACGAGTGGTTACTTTGTGATGATGAATATGATGAGACTATGTATTTTGTGCTCAGCATTAATGAGTTCCAAAGGTGTTCGTACAATAATAGATAGCATGAAAGTAATTTTAATGCATGGTAGGCTCACTTGGGCTAATGATGCACTACTTGAGAGAATGTAATCATCAAATATTTGTACTAAGCATGCTTTCACATGGATTTTTAGATTTGAGAATCTAAAAATAAAACAATCACCATTAATTATCTATGGGGTTATTAAAAAATGACAAGGAGGAAAGGGGAGGGTATGTGTGGCCCTTGCGTGGCTAGTAGATACTATAAAGAACATGCCCATAATACTCTCAATAAAGGAATCCTCAACTTGTGTGGGTAGATTTTGGGATCTAAATTGTCCACAAGCACTTGTATGGGAAGAATTTTGACTCCTTTTTCCTTATGGGCTTTCCAAAGGTTGACTAACCAAGAAATGAGAAAGTTGTACCCAAAGGTTAGTTAATTGGCCAATGTTTCCAACTCTAGGAGAGTAAAACTAGGAAAACCAATATTAGTGTTGAAATTTGTTAGTGGACATTAGGTGAGACCCATGTTTCAAACACTAGTAGAATGAAAATCACAAATTGCTAGTTGTGGGGAGACCATGAGATGGGTAAAATGGAAGGGGGAAATTTGATTAGCCTAAGGACTTAATTGATTAACCAACTGGTATTGAGGAGGGAGGATGATAATTGATTCCTTTAGCCCCAATGGTTTGGGGCAAAGTGACTACTCTCATTGACTTCATTATGTAAGAAATATTGAGGGACCAAGGTTAATCAAGTGGCATATGCACAGGTTCATCGATTGGTGAGAATGAGGCAACCCATATTACAAGCCACTTAAGGGTGGAGGAAAGGAGTAGATAATCATTGAGAGGGGAGGGGACTCGGTGCAATAATAGGAAAGGAAGCAATAATGATGTCTCATTAGCATGCATGTTATTTATAAGCAAAAAATCATGTATAACTTGGATGATTGCAGCCTTGACACTGTGCGTGGGTTAGTTAAATGTGACTTGTGCAAGCAAGCATGTGATTAAGAGGATCCAACACTACGTGAAGATTGTGTTTTGACTTAGGTTGATTGAGACTCTAGTTTCATGGCTAGCAATATACCATCGAGTGGAAACATTGAACTTTGAAGTGAGCACTTGGCATAGGTTAACCATGTAAAATAAAGTTAAGTGGGTTGATTGAGCTAGGTTAAGCATGTCTACCATGTGAAAAAATAAATTGTGCATCTGAATCTCTTATTATGCAAATGAATAACAAATGACTAATTGCATGAGTTCAAAACAAATGAATTATAATGGGTATTATTATGAGTCAAACTGTAGGGTAGAACGCTAGAGTTAGGGTGGGGACTAGGAAGAACCCTCTAAAGAAATTGAGAATAACATGACAAGGGGTGTGATCAATGATTCCAAGGAGGAAGATGGGCCAATAAAGGGAGAAGACATAAGCCATGAGAGGCTCATTAAAAGGAGTGATTTAGGTGCATTTGAATGAAACACGTAAACTATGACATATGCAAACTCAAGATTTGTGTCACGCATGGGTTATTTTTCGTACTTTGTGAGATAGATGCCCAACATGTGATTAAGAGCATAAACACTTGCTATTTCTATGCAAGCAAGGATGTGTTGAATTAAACCCATAACAATTCTTTCTATGGAACGATGAGGGTGCATACCTCTCCATGTCACTTCCTGCCATTGGGTCTATGAAAGTATATGTAGTAAGCTATTGTAATTGTACTTTTTTTTAAATTAAAAGAAACATGCATCCATTCATGTGAGCTCATTCATCCTACTTGGTTGATTAGGGATATTTAGAGCATGTTTAAATGCTTGACATAAGGTAGGGAGGATTATTGTTTGGTGAGGTACCTTGACTTGCCAAATCTTGTGCCCATGCTATTTTGATGCACATACTTGATGGCTCATTTTGGCTATTTTCACATGTAATCGTATCCATTGTGAAGGATCCCATAGCATTGAGCCAACTCATAAAAACATAATTGCCATGGTTAAAGAAACATTCATGTGAGTAGGCTATGAACGAGTTGCCTCATTGCAATAGTTGAACAATGACCATGTGGCAAATTGCCATGAACCTTCAAAGCTTGAGCGAGGTGTTGTCTAATTGCAACAGTTGAACGAGGGAGGGCCTCCTTAGACATTGCCATGTGGCTAATTGTGGCCCTTAGGTAAGCCTTTTTGCTTGAGAGCATTTCTATGAGTAAGCCAAGCTGCTCATGTAGGCTAGCTTGTGAAGGTAGGGCCTTGGGGCTTGCAGTATTGTCACCCCATAGAGGGCATATCCAATTTGCTTAATTGAGCAATTAAGGGTTCTTTTGTTTTTACAACCCCTCTACCATCTTCCTCCTCTAACAGTCACTCATGATTGTGGAAATGTTTCTTTGTGTCAAGCATAATCTTATAGATAGTGTAGGTGAGACTAAGTTGGGTGGGGTTGGAGACTTGAGTTCGGGTTGCATGCAAGTAATCATAAGGACCCTTTGATTGTAGGATACACTATCATGATCGATGGTTGAGTGTGCAATAAGGGGATGTGAAAATTGTTCTTTGGCATTGTGGGCATTGTGATACATGCATGCAAGATAACACAAGTTCGAGTCTTAGAAAGGCCAAAAAACCTTGCTTACCTCCATGATAGCCTAAATGTGAGTGCTACGCTTTGCATATGGGCCATCTCTCATGCATTGCATTTGGACCATTGATCATTTTCTTAAGATGGTGATACCTTTAACATTCTAGAAATTGATGGGATGCTCAATGTTGTAGACCATTAGATGCATGGATAATTAGATGGCAATGGGTGGCTTCCAAGATCATGTGAGTGGTGTTTCTCAAATTGCAAGTGCTGATGTTTTAGATGTAATGGCCTATTCTCACTGGGTTTTAACAGACAATTAGAATTCAGGGATAACCACATGCTTGAAAATTTCCCTTTGTGAAGGGAAGAGGTTAAAGGTGGATTGTGGGAATACTAAGATGTTTGTTACATTGAAACTCTTTTGTGACTTTCCAAGTATTAAAAAAAATTAATTAAGTTGCGTGTTTCAAATTGCCATTTATGGAGATCATCCTATAAAAATTACCTTTTAATAGCCCAACTCCCTTTAAAAAATCGTTTGCTTTCTCTTTTGCATCTAAAAGTGCTTAGGCCCTTTCACAAGAAGGACCTCCTTCCCATCTTAAATGGGGGGATGCTCCATTGGGGTGGATGGGCGCACCCCCCTTTACACATAGCAAAAACTTAGGTGATTCCAAATGTTGAGTCAGTTGCCACATCTTGCCCATCTTAAGGGTAGACAAGCTTGCTAGTTGGAGTCAATTCCACAAGAACTTGGCATGGAACATGATCCATTTGCTTCTTCGTGCATTGTGGCACGATGGAGGGCATCAGAATGGGGGGATGTGTGACTAGATAATGATTTGTGTAACTAGAGATTCACTTGTTAGTGTTGCTCAACCAATCTAATTCAAGATCACTCCCATTTAAATGCTTGGCGGATGTGTAAACGCCGTACCCATTGACCCAGACTTTGTGCACTCTTGTTAAATATTTTGGTGGAAAAGAAAATTCAGATATAAACCACATGCGATATTCACGTGCATAGTTTCTCTCGCTTTATGGATGATGAGGTGCATCCCATTTTCTCTCTCTTTCTGGATGAGCACTTTCCTTGGCTTGAGCTCCTCGACCCATTTTGTAGGATAAGTGAAGCTTTAGATGAGAGCATAGTATTGTACGATATACACGAGAGGAGCGCTCAGAGTATCCAAGACAAGGTCTATCACTTGGAGGAGTGGTGCATCATGCATACGTGCAGAGTACTTATAGCAATTGTGTTCAAAGGGGTCTGGACTCGGGCTGGGTGGCATGGCTGAAGTGAGACGAGTCATGGGGTGTTGCACCTGGGCTCGGTCATCGGGGCGTTCTGCCCGCCGTACAGGATGATGGGAGAGAGCTAGAGTTGCGGGTGAGGCGGTTTTTGACTGCGTCGTGGGTTTGGTGCTGTCGCGACGAGGGGAGTCGAGACCGCTCGCGAGAACTCTGCGATTGTAGGAGAAGAAAGGGGCTTTGCACAGGAGAATTATAGAAAAATGTTTGATCGGGGGGGGTAGCAACGGAAAGTCAAGTCGGGGTGGGCAACTTCGCAGCTTGGAGTGAAGGATCTTCTTCTCAGTGGGGGTCACCGTTTTAAAGCTGATGGGGCAGCGATTTTGAGGCGGTGGAGAGGGGAGGATATCGTGAGGCGGAGGCGTGTGCAAACCTTTTGGCGGTCGATCGGGGAGAGAGAGAGAGAGAGACGCTTTTGGCAGTGCTGTAGTTGGGCGTGCCCGACAGGAGCCTCGGTGGGATGAAGCAATTGAGTACTTTCAGGACGGGGAAAGTCTGAATTGGTACAGGAGAGGAGGGACAGGACTCACAGGAGAGTGGAAGTCTGTAAGAAGGAGAGAGAGAGAGAGAGAGGGGAGGGGAGGGGAGGGGAGGGGGGGGGGTTGATGCTGAGCAATTGAAGCGACAGGCTGGGGACAAGAGGGGAGAAAGAGGCGGAGAAGGTGAAGGAGGAGACCAGGAGGAGAAAGGGTTTTCTTTTTGGGTTTTTAGGATTGCAGAGGACGAACTAGTGTCGATTTCTCTTTCGGTCCTACATACTCATCAACAATCCCAGTTGTAGCCACAGAGAGCAATTCAACGATTTCTGTACACCCAACAAGCCAAGCTCTTGCAGAGGAAAGAAGAGCTAGAGAGAGCCAAAGCAAAGAGGAAGAAGAGTCGATTCCTGTTTCGGTCCTACACACTCATCAACAATCCCAGAATTCCTGCAAGTGATTTTGGGAGGCAGGCTTTGGTCCTACATACTCAACCATTCCTCAAAGAGAGAGAGAGAAGGAGAGTCGATTTCCTACATATTTATTCAACAATCCCTCAAAGAAAGCTAGCTCTTCCTGGGAAACATAGCCAACAGAGGAGCAACTCAAAGCAAGCAGCACAACCCAAAAAGAGAGAGAGAGAGAGAGAGAGAGAGAGAGAGAGAATTCTTTTGGGACAGTACCTCGAACTTCTCTCCCACAAGGCCAGCAACAACAACAATCAGAGTCTCTCTCACCTCTACACCCACCCATAAACAACAGCTCTCTGTCTCTTGTGCTCCTCCTCCTCTTTTTGTTACCCATCTTGCCTCTTGCTCCTCCTCATCTTCCCCCATCTCTTCTTCTTCTTCTTCTCCAGGCTTGGAACCCACCTTTAGCAGCCAGGAAAAAGGTCACATTTCCAACAAAAGGTCACATTTTGCTTGCTCATCTCTCCCTCTCTTTCTCTGCCCGCTTCATTATGTAACTTCTCTCATCTCTCTCGGCAACAGACAATCGATTTCGGCGCCCTTCTTCTCTCGCATGAAAACAGATCTTGAGCACACAAAAGCTGTGCTCCACATTTCGCTCTCTCACGGACGGCAGGTTAGCACCTTGTACTATCGGTTACTTCACTGCTCCTGACCCAATCTCTTCGCAGCTAACAAGATCCAAAGCCCATCACCGTACACTTTACATTTTAAGGCCGGCGATCCATCAAAGTCGTGGTACAGTTAACTTGGGGCTTCAACGCCTTTGCAGTGATCTTCTTGAGCGAATCCCTTCTGATCCAGCCGTTCCAATATCCTCTTGCTCTCTCACCAGAAAAAAAGGCAGAACAACTGTTGATGTGCTGGACAGAAGGGAAACTCGATCGAATGCGAGGGGCGACTGCGTCTCCTTGAGCAGCTCCCTTCTCTCGTTTTCACAAGCAGCATCCATGCCTCTCAAAAGCCTTGTGCGCGATTTCAAAGACCTCAGGGATGGCATCGGGAGCATCTCCAGACGGACCTTCGATGTGAAGTTCTCCTACCACAGCAGAGCTCGGTCGCAGAGCGCGGTTCTGGATGTGCTGTCCAGTGCCCTGGATGCATCTCAACAAAGCTGTTGGGCCAATCTACCTCCAGAACTTCTCAGAGATGTACTCAAAAGAGTAGAATCTGCCGAGGGCTCTTGGCCAGCTCGAAAGGATGTTGTTGCGTGTTCTGCTGTCTGCAGGACGTGGAGGGAGATTACCAAGGAACTTGTGAAAACGCCAGAGGAATCGGGCATGCTTACCTTCCCGATCTCCCTCAAGCAAGTAAGTGCTTTCGCTCTGTGAACACCTTTAAGTGGGAGGGTTAGAAACGAAACATCCGGCCTACTTTTTTTTGTTCCCGGACATGATTACTCGTGATCTACGCTATGTATGCAGCCTGGGCCTCGAGATGCTCCGATGCAGTGTTTTATCAAGCGGGACAGGGCGAACTCTACATATTTTCTATACCTCGGCCTCTCACCTAGTAAGTTCATTTAGAAACTCTAAAGTGATGATATCGTCCAGGGCAGTCTCACCTATGTACCATTCAGGGCAATCTCACCTATTCTACCTTCCTCATTCTTTGTGCGCCCCTCTTCATATGCATGCTTTTGGGATCCCCGAATTTTATGAACAGGGGCGTTAGGCATTGTCGGACTGAACTTTTTGTTTTGGGTTGCAATGCAGCCTTACTGGTTGAGAATGGCAAATTTCTCTTGGCAGCACGCAAATTTAGGCGAGCTACAAGCACAGATTACATCATATCTCTGAATGCAGATGATATGTCCAGAGGAAGCAACACTTATATTGGAAAATTGAGGTCGGTGTCCTCTTTATGCCTCTTTATGCATACCATGCAATCACAACTATTAGTCTAATTAGCAGTCATTGACAAGTTTTTGCTTCTTTCTTGCAGGTCCAACTTTTTAGGGACCAAATTTACGGTCTATGACAGCCAGCCTCCACATAATGGTGCTGTGGTATCAACTAGCCGAGGAGGTAGACGCATAGGTTCAAAGCAAGTATCTCCAAAAGTCCCATCGGGTAGTTATAATGTGGCACACATTGCATATGAATTGAATGTCCTAGGCACAAGAGGCCCGCGGCGTATGCAGTGCACCTTGCATTCAATTCCAGTATCAGCTATGGAAATTGGTGGGAGTGCTCCAACACCTACAGAACTTCCTAGCTCAGTGGACGACTCCTTTTCTTCCATCTCCTTTTCAAAACCGCTTGGAATACTGTCCGATTTCAGTGGCGCTAGCCTTGACTCTGCTAGCAAATTTGAGAATAAATCTGGGCCATTGATCCTGAAAAATAAGGCCCCACGATGGCATGAGCAGTTGCAGTGCTGGTGCTTGAATTTCAGAGGACGTGTCACAGTGGCGTCTGTAAAGAATTTCCAGCTAGTTGCAGCCATTGATCCTAATCAAGCCATACCTCAAAGTGAACAGGATAAGGTCTTGCTACAGTTTGGAAAGATTGGCAAGGATATCTTCACTATGGACTACCGTTATCCTTTGTCTGCATTCCAAGCTTTTGCTATATGTTTAAGCAGTTTCGATACAAAGCTGGCATGCGAATAGAGGAGACCCCAGAGGGCCGTGAAATCGGCAAATGGCATGGATGTCTTCAATGTGATACTGTTTCTTGGCGCTTGTTTGTGTTAGTTGAGCAAAATAGATTGACCAGGCTTGGGTGGAATCATACTGCCATGGTCACCTAAATTGCAGGCTACCAGTGTTGTCAATGAGGTCCAATCTTTCGAATTTCCATTTGACAAATATCCAAATGATTGCCTCTAGAAATCTGTTGACAAACTTCCTATGCAAGCTGCAAGGAGGGTTGATGACAGCAGAAAAGATGTAGGGTTTCAAAAGTGCATACGATTGTGTCTGAGCAGCTACATGACTTACAACAAAGTTCTTGAAGCTTATTGATCGAGATGTGCTTCGCAGGTTCTGGCACCTGTTTGTATACAAGCAGTTTTCCATTGCTCAGCAATATGTGGAATGTACAACCATACGCTCATCTTAGGTGAGCTTAAGTGGGCTTTTGCAGGCAAGACTTATCATCTGTCGCACAGTTCTTTTTTGGGATATTTAGCAAACCCATTTAACGTTTGTGATTCTATGTGGGCCAGTTATTTGACAAGTTTTGTGATTGAAAACTCGATACTATTGCTGAATACTGCGCTTAACCCCTGGTTTAATGTTGATGCCCCCTTCTTCCATATCTGTTAAGATAAATTTTAGACAGTATTCACAGCTGCAGGAGAATGGTATTGTTGGGAATCAATCAAAAGGTTCTGACATGACGTCATTCACAGCCACAGGAAAAGATACCATGCTGTTTTTGAATTGTTTTCACACCAAGTCGATTGGCTGAAGTAGAGACCGTGAAAATATTTCCAACTGCTCAAATGAGCTAATAATAGCTATGCAAGAAAATATAAAGCAACAACTCACCCTTAAGGAATGTGGCCTTCTTCTTCAGTAAGGGACCTAATTCACCTCATATTAAACATGTTTCATTGATATTTTCAATCAATTAATCCATGCATTAGGGGGAGAATGAATTTTGATGCTTTTTGTCCATCGCTTTCCCTTTCCTATTGATGTTCACACTGAGAGGCAGTATTGTGCTGCACATTTGAATTCTAGTCTCATTTTTCTTCAATTTGCTTGTTTCTATGCGTCAAGGCTTTGAGCACATGGAAGCTCTTTCATGCTGCAATTGGTTATGAAATCAGCTTTAGGGTCAGGTAGTGTTCAAGAAAATAAGAGCAAGGGTTAATGAATGGAATGAAACATGAACTTGTGTATGTTGCAAAAAGACCTCACCAACATTCCTGTCATGAATATTGCTTATACAGGAAAGAGCATGTAATTGTAATTTTAGCAGAACTTGTTAGTCGTTGAGTGAATTGCAAGAAAAGATGGCCAACAAAACTGGAAAAGGCAAATCTGGGGGGTGTGACATTGAGGTGTACCAAGGTCAGCAAGTGAACGTGAGTTGAGCTCAATAAATAGGAAATGCCTGAAAGGAAATGAAGAGATGGTTCACAGAGTGAGACATCCTATTGGAATAATTTCCCCATATATTTGTTCAAAATATCACACAGGAATCATTTTCCCACTTCAAAAGTCTAGTGCACAGTCCAACATCAGGAAGATAATAACTGTGGTGGACAGTCTTCCAGAACTGATATAGATGTGTATAGGTAAAGAAGGGGACTAGAGAACATGCCCCGACAAACATTTATGTAAGGAGAAAACTGGGAAATACCAAGAGCGTTCTAGTCCACATCCTAAGCTTTCCTGTAGAGGCCTTCAAATTAAATGAATATGTACTCAAAGCATAGCTTTTATGGCAGAAAGTATTGATCCATGAGAATGTGAAGAACGTGATGTTTGAAACAAATATCGTATGTTGTGACTAATGACATGCACACTCTTGAGATCAAACTTCTAGGTCTCTTATCTCCTAATCGATTCCCGACTTTTTAAGTGTTTGAGGCGATGAAGCCATATCCCATGATATTGGTGAGAGTGTCCTTTTGATAATGTCTAGGATTTTATCGTAACTTGCTAGAATAATTGGGTGAAAAATGTATGTATCCATGTTCACTCTACATAGTGTCACTACCTATAGTGACCACTCTACCTGAGCTAAGGTTTATTTATATGGAAGTATTGACAAGAGGCACATTCTCCCTTACTATGAGACCTCAAGGTGGGTGGTATACAGCTAGCCATTGGAAAGTGCTTAGCCAAGTAAGAACTAGGAAAAGTCCCAATTCTCACTCAAAGCTTTGATTCTTGCATCCCTTTTTTGCAAGCCATTCAATCAACCTTTTAATATGGTTGGAAGACAGTGAAGAAAAAAGTCTTAGTTTGGAAGCTTGCATGATGTCAGAATGTGGGGACTTGGAGATTAGAAAGTAGATAACGGCAAAATAGAAGACGACCCTTCCTTGCAACAAAGGTTAGGCATGCAATTGGCCCGTTCTAGACTTAGAATTGCTACAAGAGCAGTTTGCATGTCTTATGTTCAGCTAGAAAGTGCTTAAGAGGGGGGGACACATTGAGAGCATCAAACATGATAACGTTACTCATTGCCACTGCGAAGGTGTTTACGAGTTCAAGGAGATACTAATTGCCATGTTTATATGCTCTCAATGGAAAAGTCTTTCAGCTAGATGATCGTGAACACTAGGAATATCAACTTTGATGACAGGTATGCCTTAAAGGGAGCCTAGTTTGCACGAAAAGGATTGCATATTTACTCTTTTATGGCTCCGTGATTGGCCACCTTCTCCATTGAAGAGTTTTCATACAGATGACTTTGTGGAAAACTTCTTCGTGGAGATTGTGGTGCTCAATTTGTCATAATAAGAGGCGATGTAGCCTTCAAGAATTGATAAGGATGTGGGGTCCCTTTAATATTAGAGATGAGTAACACACAGTTTAAGCAAGAAGCCCACAACCTAAGGTATCTAATGATAATGTCTTGTGCATCCCTCAGAGGATGAGGATGCCTCCTTAGCCTTTATGCATAGTTAAGGTAGGATAAAGGCTAAGGATAATGATAATGATAATGATAATGTCTTGTGCATCCCTTAGAGGATGCCCTCCTTAGACTTTATTCATAGTTAAGGTAGGATAAAGGGGTTTTCAAGTAGCCAAATCAGCACCACCAAAGGCTGCAAAAGGTTTCAGTAACAACAAGTGACAAAACAAATCAAAAAATCACATAATTTCTTAAATGAAAAAATCAACGCATCGACTAAAATTAATGTTGACTTTGATTGTGATCGGTTGATATTTTGGATGCAATTGACCTTGCGGACTTGTGGAGGGCAACAACCTATATGGGCCTTCATTTGAGGATCAGCTCCCCAAATAGCAAGCCATTTAGCAATAGTAAACTCACCTCATCTAGGAGTGGGTGAAGAGGAGTAGCTAGCCTCTCTTTGCTCAAACCTCATAGGAAGGTCTTCATCCCATAGAAGCAGTCTCTTTCTCTCTCTCTCTCTCTGTCTCCCCCCCCCCCAACTTGCAATTTGAATTTGTGTATGCTAACTTCTGAATTCCACTACTTATTATGAATGCACATAAAAAACTACTTACATGAGATTTGACTTAGAAATCGCTAGTGGAGGAATCAACTACAAATTTCAGTTGCCTCCAAGAAGGTAAGCTATGCAACTCCACCCGGGACAGAAGGAGCTATCCACCACAAAGGAGCCGAAGGTGAAGTAGAGCTTCCTACACTTGCAGTAGAAAAGCAACAAGCTCTAAGAAAGGCTTGTGAAAGGAGGATGACCATCACTGTGTAAACCAAGAAGAGCAGAGGCTTGCTATTGCAGAGAACTAAAAAGACAGAAGACATTGCAAAGAGACCTTGCATAGAGAAGAGAAGCCCTTGGAGAGAATGCGAAGGCAAAGACCATGACAGGGCCAAACATGGTGAAATCGGACTGCATCGGCTAGTGACTCCAACAACAGCGAGCGCTCATGCTACAAGCTCATCAAACAGCCAGGCGACACTCCAGTGTGCCAGCCATCCAAGTTGCTCCTTCCCTTTTAGCTTGCCATGGTAGGAACGTTCGCCCGTCTTCCTTGCCGATTGATTGGATTTCTAGTGAAGAGGCCTGGTTCTTAAGAAGATTCTCCTCCTGAATTGAGGAAGTCAAGGTTGAAGTTGAAGTAGGGAATTCAGCTGACATGCAGAAGAGTGGATCCTTTCAGAAAGCTTCTGAAGAGGCCTTGGCTTCCCGCAGAATTGTGAAAGTCCGGCGCGCTTCCTGCATCCAAGGCTAACGACCAGACGGCTTTGTAGAGCAGCTTCGCCTCCAACATGGTTAGCCGCATCAAATGATGCAGCAGCCCCGAACATCTCTAGGCTTGCAGACAACGACCTTAGCTGCAGCACGCTCCATAAGATCGTCTTTCGGCTCCCGCCTTGTAACATAGCATAGGTTTAAGGCTTCAAAAGCCTTAAACGCCCAAAGCCTCTCCTTCCATTGCGATGACTTCCTGCTCAGCCTTCCCTAGACAAGCCGCTCCAAGAACAGCTGCTCCAAGAACCTTCAATGAGTCGTTGACGACCAGCCGCCTCCAAGAAAAGCCTTACCAAGCTCCTTCACGTCACGCCTGCAACATCCTCACTGCATCGCCGTCTGCAAGCTTCAAAGCCTCAAAGTTTCACAAAGTCTCTCTAAGGTTCTAAATGTTAGACACGCGGCAAAGATAAAACTTAACCACAGTTAGGGGTAATTCAGCTAGGAGGGTTAGGTTCAGTTACGTGGACCATAGCTAGGTTTGTTTGAACTTTGGGTTAATTCAGCTTAGTTAAATGTGTGCCATGTGGCATAGGGCTACCTCAGCACAGTAAACCCTTGCCCATGTGAACAGCCTGTGACACATCCATCAAGGCCCTCTTCTTCACAGAATCTTTGACAAGTCGTAACTTCCAATCCAGGAAGAATTTGCACATGCTCCAAAAAGGAAAAGTCATCGTCTTTTCGAGCTCTACACACCTGTCAGATCAGAATCATTGTTAGCAATTAGACACTGCCAATATTGAAAGAAAGCAATTGGTAAGACCTTTGAAACAAATGACAAATCAAAGCATGAATGCACACTTCGCCGTCATATGCACGATAAAAGCACAAGTGCATGAGATGGCCATAGCACAGAACATGACATCCACACATAAAACATCAAGGCACATGGTAGAACAAAGCATTATGCATCAAGCTACATTAAGCAAAGAAGAGAACACCATCGACATCAAGCATTGAGAAGCAACAACCTTGCCACCTTCACTCCATATGTTTGTAAATCAAAGCTGACCACCTGAGAGTAGCCACGTAAGCACCCAAGGGAGGATTTGATCTTGTAACTCACATCTGACCACCTTGCAGTAGCCAAAGGATCATGGCACCAAGGGGAGGTGTTGAGATATGGTGCCATGAGCACATGAATTAGAGGAAAAGGTATAAGCTAAGGAATGTATTAAAGTAGCCACCCTAGGATGTGGACTACATGATGTGGAGATGTGGATTGAGGATATCCACAAGGAGGGATGTGGATCAGAGGATCCCACAGATGTTGACTATTCTAAGGGCACTCTCTATATAAGAGGCCTATCATGTATTGTTGATATAGGGCATTAGAATAGATTGAGTGTTTCATACTTCCTTTCTCTCTCTCATGGAGTTTCTTCTATGGTTTGATCCTCCGTGATCTTTATGCTCATTGAGTGATAGATTAGGCTAAGTACAATCTGCACTTTGTTAATCTATTGTTAGGACATCTGTTAATTAGCACATCTATATTAGCACACCTATTATTAGCAGATGTTTTATTAGCACATCTATGTTATTAGCATTAGCACATCTGTAATTTAGCACACCTATTATTAGTACATTCACGTTATTTGCATATTGTTAACAACACATCTCTTGTTAGCACATCCATTATTAGCACATCTATAATTGGCACATTCGTTATTAGCAGGTATTTTATTAGGACATCATATTAGTGTTATTAGCATATGCTAATTACATTAGTGTTATTAGCATATGTGCTAATTAGCATATATGTTATTAGTAGGTATATTATTAGCACATTTGTGTTATTAAAATATTGTTATTAGCACATCTCTTGTTAGCACAGCTATAATTGGCAAATCCATTTGTAGCAAGTATTTTATTAGTACGTCTGCTATTAACACATCTATGTTATTAGAACATGTGCTAATTTAGCATATCTGTTATTATTACATATGTGCTGATTTACAATATCTGTTATTAACACATCTATGTTATTAGCACATATGCTAATTAGCATATCTATATGTTAATATAGTATTGTATGACTAAAGCCACATCATAGTATATAAAGGACCATGTGTATGAACTTATAGGAGAGTAAGAGGTATACACTGAGTAAACCAAGCAACCACTCTTTGGTTATGTTGAATCATTTGTGATACTCTCTATTGTATTTTGGTGAGGTGTCATGAAAAGTGCATGGATGAAACAATCTTCATAGAAGGATAAGACCACTCAATTGCTTTTTGGTTAGGATGATGCAAGTATGGATTTACAAGTGCTAACATTGATTGTTATTGAGATATGCCCAATTTTTAAAATCTTGGTCCTAGTAAGGTGGATAAATTGTATTTAATGAAGATTCCAATTTGTGATAATACTTTGGATTCTTTCTTATAGGGTGCATCCAGCATTAAAAAAATATACATTTTAAAATTTATAACTATGCTCAATTCATGTGGCAAAAAGCACATGTTGTTTAAGTTTATTTAAACTTAGCAATTCAAAAATGCATTGTCTTTTTTCTTAAACACGGCAAGTTTTCTTGGGTGGTGCTCTTCACTTTTTAGTCTTATATGGGGAGCCTATTGTTGACACTTCTTGGGCCAATAATCTCTATGCTAGATTACTTATATGGGGAGCCTATTTTTGACATTTCTTGGGGTCAAGAATCTCCGTGCTAGATCCAACCCAGGGAATTCATTTATCTAACATTGACTCAATATAACTTGATAAGGGGATGAAGCTATTATTACTTTTTTCAACTATTGACATAAAACTAGGACTATCTTGGGCTCTTCATTGGTTACTTAAGGACAAACTTCAATCTTAATCTCGATGAAGGTTGAAAATGAATATATTATTTAAGAATAGTAATAGGATTAACAACTTTTGTTAGAGTATTTTGGATATATGACTCTGAATTACAAGTTGCTACTTGATAAGTTTGGCAAGGAGAAACTTTGGCCAAGGGCTGAGTAAAAGTACTTGTCTTAATGGAAATAGAGAGCATGCTGAAAGATACTATAGTGGAATTGATTTACCAAACTAAGTGATAACACTATTAATACATGAGTGTAGATACGACTGTTATGTGGCACAATCGTAGTAGTCACATACAGCTGTTAATATAGTCATTTATGGTTAAAGTCACAAAACAACCCTCTATTGCCTTCACTATTTGACCATTCATCTCTTTCTAACACTTTTTCTTTCTTGTGTAGGTATAGATGTTGAAGAGGATACCTTTAAGGTGAAACACCATGAAGAGGAGTTTCCTACAAAAGAGGAGCTTGGAAAGAAGTAGGCTACAATAGACGGGTCCAGTGAGAAGAAAACTCAAGCTCAAAGACCGTCCACGATGAAGATGTGGCTTGTAATGTGCCCATGCCTAAATATGTGGCTGCAGTAGACACTAAACTTGAAGTTTGACTAAATTTAAAAAGCTTGAGAACCAAGGGGGGGCATCAACTGATATTAAGATGGACAAGGGTAATGATAATCCTTGGAAATGTGGCTCTGCTAGAATGGGTAACAAGAAGAAGTCCACCAATTTTCCTTCTCTACTTTTGCCTTCAAAGAGACAAAAGCTCCCATCTAGCACAAAGGATCATACAACAAGAATTAGGAGTGCCGTGCATGCAAGAAGATGTGACTGACTTCTACTCTTGAAGACCTATATATTGTGTAGCAAATCTTGTGACTTGGGTCCCATTTAGTTGTAAAGATTTTTTAGTTTGATTTATATTTTATTTTAAATGAGGGTTTATATTAAGGGGTCAAATATCTTGAATAACTTTTAACAAGAACAACTTCTCTGACCAAGGTTACTATAGACATGCGAAAATAAACAATTAAGCAATAGGATCCAAAATAGTAGGCATAGGAACATCAGATCACAAGGATTCATCTTTAATAGCCATATCAGGAATGGGAATAGCAGGAAGTGGAAAAGGAGCAGATGGGTTGCGCAGATGTTCGAGAAATTCTTCTACCGACAGTGTCTCTCGACGGACTTTTTATGAGACATTGGACGGGTTTGCATGTGACACCGGTCTCTTGAAGGGGCAGGCGTAAGGAGGGGTAACCACTTGAGTGACCATAGGTGCTAAGTATTGGTGGGTGATGGAAGGGCCCAAGGAAGAAACTAGTATTGAAGAGGAGACGCCAGGGAAAGTGCCTGCAAGGTTGGGATGGGAGCGGGGTCCGGGGTTATTCTTTTTCTGCTGCTAGTAGCTCTGCTAGAGCCAGAGCTTGATCCAATAGAACTGTCTCTTCATTGGCAAGTTTCTCCTCAATGACCAGTAGAACTGTCTCTTCATTGGTGAGTTTCTCCTCAGCAACCATGCACTCTTGGATTTGGGTGTGGAGTTGATTGATCTTCTATACATTACCCCTTCATACCTAAAGTCAAGCATACAGTTTCAAATAAACGTATAGTATCCATTAGAACATTATTAAATACCTTATTATATCTTTGCATCCATATTGACCAAAGAACTGATCTTTTGATGACGTTCCAGTTATGTGGGGCCCTATTTGGAGAATCCTTGAGTAGGATAACCAAATAGCTAAAAGGAAAAGGAGCAAGACGTCTATGAACCAAATCCTAGAGTTCCCTGGAGAGCACACAATTGAGGAAAAGATGTGGAACATCCTCCCGCACTTTGTTGCAATGTTTACACCATCCGTTTTCGTGACCATCGTTCTTGGCCCTGGTAGCCGTCCATACCCCCCTGTGAAGAATAAGACAAAGAAGACAATATTGTTTCTCAGTCCCAGACTTTTGCAAATCTTTGGACCTACATTATCTCATCATCTCTCCTGAACCACATTTTATTGGAGGCGGGTGATCATGTCTTCCTGGCCCTCGTGGATCAATGGAATCGGTGTTAGGTTTAGCTAACCCACCCACATGAATTCCCTCATAGCAGGGGGAGGCGCTCGCCTAGCCACCACACAAGGTTTTCTCTACCCCAACACCCCTGACATTCCTTGATTAAGAGCAGGTCTAATTTGGTTAATCTGTATCTGTGCAAGAGAGTCGTGTCATCATACCATCTGCCTTGACCTACGATTCCATAGATCCCCTCAAACCTTGATCCCTCTCTTATTTAGTCTAATGGCTGGTTTAATTTGGTCTTCTCTTAGCGGGTTTGAGCTATAGATAACCGAAAACCAAATCGAATCCTGACTACTGAGACAGTGCCTATTTTTCTTGAATCCCTTCCACTTAATATACAGTCTCATAATTTCCCAGGATCTCCACATACCTTTCCACAATTGAGAGCCTTTCCCTATGCAAGGTCTTGACCAAAAAGGATGGAACTTGTGGGTAGATCCTTCCAGTGTTTGCACTGGTCCAGTTTGAATTTCTCCAGATTCTTTAAGATTAGAGTGGCCCAAATTGATTCAGGCTCTTGATAGGCTTTTAGGATCCGTCGCGTCATAAAGCTTACTGAGGATTTTTCAATATCCACCACACCTAGCCCCCCTTTAGATTTGGGAAGTGTACAAAAGTTCCATCTTACCTTAGAGCTTTTATTTTGATCAAGGAAGCCTCCCCACAGGAAGGTGCAGAAAATCCTATTGAGTTGGTTAAAGTGCTTTTTTGACAAGAACCAACACGTTATAAAATACAAGGTGTAAGGGTAGATGTAGTGATTGAGGACAAATTTCCTCTTGCCTAGGGATGGTTGAAGGCCTTGCCACCTATTGATTTTGTCTCTTCACTTGTCCATGACCCAATCCCACCTGGCCTTGATTGAACAGCTAAAGCCCATGGGAATCCCAAGAAGTCGGAAAACCTCTCCCTCTTTAAGGACCTTACATCCCTTGTTAAGGATATGACAAAATATGAAGAGGGGAGAGGAGAAGAGTGGAGATGAGGAGAGAGGGCACAGCTAGAGAGCACACCACAAATGACTAATTGTACACTAGATTTAGTTGAAAATGTAGAATATATACAAACCCATTTAGGGTTAGGGTTAGGGAATCTAACCCTTTCCTTTATAGCACTCTATCGGGTTAGTGCTATGCACATATGATCACATGATGGTGCTATGCACACATGATCACATGATGTTGAGCGTGAACTCTCAACACCTTCCCTCAAGATCAACATCATGAAGTAGGCCTTCCCTCAAGATGATGATTCTGGGGAATCGAAGGAGGATTGAACATTACATTCCATCACACCCCTTTAATGGGAATGTCCTTCCTCTACGTCAAACCAAGAGCTAGTCGGTGTTTCTCGACGAATAGCTCTTTACCGAGTGGTTTGGTAAAGATGTTTGCAACATTTTCTTTGCTATCACAATGCTGTAGTGTGATGTCACCAAGTAACACTCTTTCTCTAATGAAGTGCTCTCTGACATCAATGTGCTTTGTCTTGGAGTGATATATTGGATTCTTGGCCAATGCTTGAGCTGAGATTGATTATCACAATATATTGTTGTTGGCTTTGACTCATCAAAGTAATCTGTTTCTGACAATAGTCTTCTAAGCCATATAGCCTCACATGCACCTATAGTGAGTGCTCTATATTCTGCTTCAGTCGAAGATAAAGAAATAGTTGGCTGTTTGTTTAACAACTATGATATAGCACCTTGACCAAGGAAAAATGCATATCCCTCTGTCGATCTCCTAGTCTCATGATCTTCGGCATAGTCACTGTCACAATATCCATGCAACCATGGATGACTTCCTCTATATTCTATTCCAAACTGTCTTGTACCTCTAATGTATCTCAAGACTCTTTTGGCTGCATTCCAATGAGACTGTTTTGGATTTGCCATAAACTGTGCTAGTGAGCTTATTGCATAACAAATATTTGTCTGAGTGATAGTCAGATATATAAGAGATCCGATGAGTTGCCTGTAGTATCTGTCATTGATTGTAGGCTTTTTTGAATCTTTAGTAAGTTTCAAACTCTGTTCCATGGGAGTGGCTGCAATCTTGCAATTTGCCATATGAAACTTCTTCAGGAACTATCAACATACTTGAGCTGACTCATGAATGTGCTATTTGAATCTCTCCTGAACTCAATTCCAAGACAATAGTGCATAAGTCCAAGATCTTTCATGTCAAACTCTACAGATTAGTCTTGTTATAGTTTTCTGATGAAGCTATCCTTTCTTCTGATCACAATCAGATCATCTACGTACAAAAGTGAAATAGTAATGTCTTCCCCTTGAACTTTGTAGTAGAGAGTATGATCTGCATTGGACTTCATGTATCCTAGCTCAGCAAAATACTTGTCGGTTCTACTATACCAACTTCTGGGTGCTTGCTTTTAAGCTGTAGAGACTTTTCTTGCGATGGAAAACCTTATTCTCCTTTCCTGGTTCAACATAACTTGCTGGTTGTTGCATGTAGACTTCCTTGTCTAGGTAACCATTGAGAAATGCATTCTTGACATCGAGCTAATACACATTCCATCTGCTGAGTGTCGCTAGTGATATCAAGAACCATATGGAATCCATCTTCACTATACTAGAGCATAAGTCTCATCATAGTCTTGACCATATTGCTGTGCAAATCCTTTTGCAACTAGTTTGGCTTTGTATCTTTGAATACTGCCATCTGGATTGTACTTCACTTTGTATACCCATTTGTTTGCTATGGCCTTCTTTCCTGGTGGAAGGTTGCATAATTCCCTAGTATTATTCTTATACAAAGCATCCATTTATTCCTTCATAGCCATTTGCCATTCTGGCTTGTCTACTGCATCTTCGAAGTAAACTGGCTCTTTTGTGGCCATGATGGTAGTCATAAGAGCATAGTTGGTGGTTTCAACCTGAATTGCTTTGCCTTTCTAAGCATATGTCAATCTGGCTGGTGGTATGCTTTTCCTAGTAGACCGTCTGAGCTGCTGTGGCTCTGCCTGGGATGTTGCTGGCAATTCTTGCTCTTCTTCATCAACTTGATCTGTAGATGACTGTGAAGTCGATGCTTCCATCTTTTTTGTATTTGAGGTTTTCCATTGTGATTCCTCATCAAAGATTACATCTTTGGAGATAATGACCTTGTGGTTGATGGGATCACACAACTTTTATGCCGCCTTGCTTTCTTCACTGTAGCCAACCATGATGCATTTGCGTGACTTTGCATCCAATTTCCTGTGATGATCATCATGTATGTGGGCATATGCTATGCAACCAAATATGCGGAGATGCCCAATGTGTGGCTTGTGTCCAGTGAATGCTTCATAAGGAGTCATACCTTATATCGGTTCACTAGGAAGCTAATTAAGCAAATAGTTTGCAGTGGCTATTGCTTTTGCCCAATACTGATTCGAAAGATGCTTCTTACTAAGCATTGCTCTAGCACTGTCTGCTAAAGTCCCATTCTTCCTTTCAGCTCTTGCATTCTGTTGAGGAGTATTTGCACATGTGAACTATCTTCGAATGCCATGATTTTTGCAAAAGTTCATGAATGCTAAAGACATGTATTTGCCTCCTCTATTTGATCTCATGACTTTGATCTTTCTGCCTGTCTGGTTTTCTACCATGGCTTTGAATTCTTGAAATCTGGAAAATACTTCAGTTTTCTCTTTCAGAAAGTAGACCCACAATATCTGCTGTAGTCGTCGATGAAAGTCAAGTAGTAAAGTGAACCATTGATGCTATGGGTCTAGGCATAACCCCATACATCTGTATGAATTAAATCAAGAATACCTCGTGCACAAGAGGTACTTCTGCCAAAATTGGTTCGCTTTTGTTTGCCAAAGCAACATGCTTTGCAAACCTTTCCAAGAAACTGTAGCTTAGGAATCCCAATTGCCATATTCTGATTCCTAAGATCTAACAGGTACTTGAAGTTGACATGACCATATCTCTTGTGCCATTTTGCAAATAGTGGCATCTGTTGCGGTTGAGCTGACATGGCATGCTTATTAGTACTGTAGCTAGCATTCTGTATAAGTGTCCTTCCTTGACACCTTTTGCTACTAGCTGACATCTTTTGGATTTATCTCTGATAGTGCATTCATATCTGTCGAAGATGACCTGATCGTTGTGCTTCATCATTTGACCTACTGACAAGAGGTTCTTACTGAGCTTCGGAACATAGAGCACATCTTTCACCAATCCTTTCGTACGAGTGAAATTGTTCATAGGGATGACACCTATCCCTTGAACTGAATTTGGTGTATTATCTGCTGTGTAGATGACATTTTTCTGACCTTCTAATGGTTTCATCTCTGTGAACCATTCCTGATGATTGGTCATGTGAGATGATGCACTGCTTTCAATATACCAAGGATCCTTTTCACTTGGTTGACTTGATAGCTGAAATCCTCTTTTGGATTGAAATTAGTGTCTAGATAGATTGCATCAGTTTGTTGCATTTCCTCATTTTCAAGAAACATATTCCGATGCTGATTTGCAAAATGACTGTGACTAGAATGTCCACCACGATGATTTCCTCTGCCTCAAAAATTCCCTTGATTGCTACTAGATTGACCGCCTTGGTTGTATTGCTTCTTGAGGCAATCTCTTTCATAGTGTCCAAACTTGTGATAGTAGTTGTACTGAATGTTTGACATGTTGGTGGATGCATTCCCTCATCCTTGGAATCTTCCTCGATTGGAATGATTTCCTCTTTGTTGATTCGTTGCTGAGGATGATGATGATGCTGATTCTTACTTTGTTGTTGCTGATGAGATGGCCACTTCTCTGGTATGATCTACCTCTACCTCTGCCTCTACCTCTACTTCTGTTTGAAGCTGTGAAAGCCTGATCATTAGAATGACCTTTTCGTGCTTGAATGGCCTCAGCCCTGAGTTGTTCACCAAGTAGAACTGTCTGAAGTTCTTCCAATGTCAGAATTTGCTGTTGAATAGCTCTAGACTAGATTCTCGTATCCCTCTCCTAGTCCATTCAAGATTACTTGAACCATTTCTGTGGGGTTCATAGTCTCTCCTGCTGCTACAAGTTGGTTGTTGTAGTCTTTTATCCAGAGTACATAATCATAACCGGTTTCACTGCTGTTGTGGAAACTTTGGTTTCTCAGTGTGAGAATCTTGGAAGTGTTCTTTGACTTGTAGAGAGTTGCGAACATATCCCATGCTTCTTTCGATGTCTTGATTGTGTTGAGCTGTCCTAGCATGACATCTTGCACATATTGCTTGATCAGATTGATCAGATGATATGTATACTTGTCTTTCTTATCCCATTTTGCGTGAGCTCGAGCAATGGCAGAAATTGTTTGTGTAGCTATAGATCCCATTGTTGGTGCTGTGATAATAGGTGGAGTAGAGTTGGCTGGATTGTCCAATGGTCTAGGTGTAGATCCATCAACATACTCCACTTGTCCTGAAGTACAAGAATACTCTCCATTCGGTATTTCCATGTACCGTAATTGGAGTTCTCTAGCTTAGCAGATGCCTCCAGATTGAGGTTGCTAGTCATAGACATGGTGTAAAAAATGTACTCAAAGTGTCATGAAAATCTTTGTATGAATCAACTGCAAAACACTCACTATGCCAAGTGAATTTTTAACTGTTGGTGAAGATAGAACTGCAATATATAAACTCTAATTTGTGTTACAAGGCTTGTGGCAAATGATGCCGAGTATAGCCAAAGGCTTTACAAGGCTGAAATGATGTGCACAATGCAATGAATTAGCTGTATAGGCTTTACAATGGTGGCATGTGTGTGTGAAATCAAATGCTATCTGCCCACTGAACAATTGGCAATGCCTCTGAACAACTCTAAAGTCTGCTCACTGACTTGATGTACGTTAGGTTTCAGGTAATCTGATGATGTGAAATCGTATGTGAGCGTATGGACTGACTCTGAGTAGGTACTAGTCGGGAATTTCAGGCATGGCTTAGATTGGCAACTTGGGGAAATTCAAAGCGTCCCCTCTATGGCGATCTAGATTTATACCAACCATCGATCGATGAAAGAACAACAAATAATTCCTTTTCTTTAGTTCTTTTTAGGTGCTGGGTCAGATGCATTGATGTAGAGGCTGATGTGCATGTAGAAAGTGGTTTTGTCAGCGCGAGCGAAGCTCGAATGTGAGTGTAACTTGCACCAAAATTGCATGTGATGTGACGAGCGCGTAGAGCATGAAAAAACGAGTGACTTTTCTTTTTGGAGCACCCTCAAATTCCTTGTGGATCAAGAGATATGACTTGATCTAGGTGGAGGGGCAAAAGCAGTGCAAATGGTGCTCAATGATGATGTGTCACTGTGGGTCACATGTAGTGATGAAGTGGCACTGTGCCTAGCAAGAGGTGTGCTTGTGGAGCCTTGTGCTGAGGTAGCAAGTGTGGTCACATGCAGTGACTATAGAGCACTATGTGTGCCTGCAGAGGGTTAGTGTGCCACGTGGCACAGATGATGTGGCAACTAATTGGGATGCTGATGTGGCAGTGTTGACTCAGCTTTGACTGGTCAACTGTTAGTTGGTCAACCCTAATGATGTGGCACTTTGACTTGGTCAAAGAATGATGTGGTAGCTGAGGCTAGCTTGATGATATGGCATGCCATGGTGGATGCTGGAGCTGCGTTTGATCATTTGCTGGAGTGATTAAAAGGTCTAAATGACTTGTGCTAATTGATTTGAATACTTGGAGGGTTGAATTTGGATCTTATCTGAGAAAGTTATGTTAATTTTTTGGGGAAAATTATGAAATCTAAAGCCTAGGCAATCTGAGTACTTGGAGGCTATATTTGGATCTTATATGAGAAATTTATGTTATTTTTTGGGGAATTTATCAAATCTAAAGCCCAGGAAATCTAACTACTTGGAGGGTTGAATTTAGCTCTCATATGAGAAAATTATGATATTTTTTGGGTAAGTATTAGCTACGCAATCTGAATAAGTCTCTTGATTCTCTATTAGGCTCATATTTCCCCCTATTATTTTCCTTGGTGATAAGATGGATCAACAAAATATGACCACAAATAGGCTCAAACTGAAGGCAAAAGATATTGATAAGTTGCTCATATTTTTCCCTATTATTTTCCTCGGTGATCTTAAGATGGATCAACAGAATATGACCATAAATAGGCTCAAACTGAAGGCAAAAGATATCGATAAGTTGTATGAGTTGTTGCAATATTACTGACTTGAATGGACCTTGAATGCAAACGTGGACAAGAAGCATACATACATTTTTCACTTTTCCTTCAGCCCATAGACCCAGATTTTATTGTGGAATCATTTGAGCTATGTCTTGGAAACTTGGAAAGATAATATAAGAATGAGTATGTGATGCTTTAAATACTTCCTGCTAGCTTCTCTACTATTCCACCTCAAGGGCAGCCTTAGATTTTCATTTGTTGATGATGAATGAAAAGCCAAATCTTTATGCGCAATAGATGCTTGTAAGTTCATCTAATACATCCTCTTCAAGTTTCAAAAAGCTCCCACCATGCCTCATGTAACAATTAGACAATTGTGGCTCAGAGAATAACTTTAATAGATATGTCTCTACATACCTTTCTTTACTCATGGCAAGTCAAGTTTTCTTAATGTTAGACATCACACCAAGAAGACATTGATGCTTTGTTTAGTCACTTTTTGGAGTAGTTGAGGACAATGTCACACACTCACTCTAGCTAATCCTATGAAAACCTTCAACAAGCATACAAGCTGAAGGCTTGTCCCTTTTCTTATGACAGAGGTTCTAGAATTCAAAGGGTTTATTGATGATTACTTATGTGAAGTCAAAGATAAAATTGTTGGACATCCAAAGCCATTGCACTTTTGTTTCTACATATAGGGTGACATTTCAATAATGCATTGCAAAATAAATCATACTGTCAGATCATTGGATGCCAAAGGGTGGTGCCATAGAGTCATGGAAAAGAGATTCTCTTGAAAAACTTTTGATGAACTTGGGGAACTAATGGTGCTTCCAATGTGAGACTACTTAAAAGGTAGTGCTCAAGTGGTCAATGGTATAAAGGACTATATAAAATATTGGGACAAGCATCAAATTGAGAAATGATCAAGGCATTGTCAGAACCTATTATGCAACGTCCAAATACATGTATAGGTTTTTGGACACAAACAACATGCACATTAGAATAAAATACCATTTCCAACAAAGAATAATTCATTTGTTTAAAGGTTTTAAAAGACCACTTCTATCATCCGCAACATAACAAACCCAAAGATGTAAAAATGTAGATGTTCAAAAGGGTGACTTTGTTATTATGAGGCCAAGAAGCAATATATATCCAATTTAGTTGGGTGTAGACAAGTCAAATATTGAACCCAATAGTACCTTTGAATAATGCAACATGGTATTGATACAATAGTGGGCACCATGTTCACTTAAGAAGAATGCAAATGAGGAAGAATTGTATGCCAATTGTTGGTAGGAGTTTTGGATGTGCAATGACAAGGATCCTATTTGCTGGCAGAAAGCAGACTCAATAGTATGGAGTAGGACATCAAAAGGAGGGAAGAACCCAATAAGACCAGAATTCCACCTATTGTACACGAGAAAGAAAAAGCAAGCGTAATAGGGGTCGATAAAGTGATTGACAATAGTGTGTATTGAGCTAAAATTCAATGGTCTGAAGGTGTTGTTCTCTTTAATATTTGTGTATTAACCAGTTAAGCTCATTGGTTTTTCTTTTTGTAATGTGGTTGAATGTGTAACACTTGACATTGTTCTAATGAACGAAAAGCTTAGCCTAAGGGCACTGTTCCAAAAAAATGATTTGTCTTTACATCAGCTATAATATGTTGAGAATTCAACAAAGTCTCTAGTATGCGATATGTTTTAATGCTTTTATTGAACAAATACTAAATCAAGGTGCATAGGTGACTTGTACAGTGTTGCAATTGAATAAAATCTTAGAGTTTACCCAACAAGTAGTTCATTCCAAAAATTAGTGAAACATCTCACATATTTTCTCATGAAAGTAAAATTGATGAGATAAATAAGGATCATATGTATTATTCCCAAAATTAATGAAACACTAGATACATTCTCTTAACCAATAAAAGCAAATTTAATTTCTAATTCTTGGGCTTAGAGGCACTATTAATGAGACAATAAATTCCTAGAATTCATGAAGCAATGGACACATTCTCTAGAACAATAAAACCAAAAAGTCACTATTGATGAAACAAGAGATTCCCAAATCTAGTAGTATTGATATGCTTGAGCCAATATTAAGACCGCCAGAAAGATGAGAAGAATATGAGGAAGCGATCCTAAAATGGGAGACTGTAAGGTTCTCTCTCCCCATTTCATTTCCCCAAATTTTTGGTACTTCCCCAAAATTACTAATACAATTTTATATGCTCTTTGTATTATGTCAAATGAGGTTGAGTGAGAAATGAAGTCTTGTAATTACTCAATAATCAACATTATTGTTGTGTCCTAATTCCAACCCATTCCTATACATCACTTTGGAGTGCTCATATAAATGCTTTGCTACTTCTCTACTTTGCTCCTCTACTCCCCCTGCATCTCCATTCCCTCAAGTAGGTATGCCCAATTGAGTCCTCATCCCTTTACCTTGACGTCCTAGTCCTGTTCATCTCATATATCTCTCACATCCATTATGTCACAATTTAAGAGAGCTCTCTAGTCACCCTTCGTCATCTTTTCATCCCCTTTCACCCTTGATTTATGATTTCCAGTATGGCCAAGTAGAATTATCCCTTTCCCTTGTGCTCATAAGACCATTGGAGGAGCTAGGGAAATCCCCCCAAAAGCATATCCAACTCTTCACCTTTGTACCCTTGAAGCCACTAATGTAGATCAACTAGATCCAATCACCACCCTTGGGACTTGGAACACACTTGAAGACTACACCATCTTTCTTGCTCCCATTGGGAACTAACACCACAAATATTATAACTACCCATCAATCTAGGGCACAATGTTTGGATGTTTAACATGTATACAAAAACCATTGACATTGCTTCATCCCTATTTCCACTTATTGTTTCCTTGCTTTTCTAGTTGACGCTAGGTGAGGCCTTCGAATTGGCTTTTCACTTGACCTTAGGTGGGATTATCCCATCCCTTCCTTATCCACTTTGGTGGCCTTATCTTATGCATACTTTATCATGCATGTGTAAAACCTCAACATGATGGTGGCATATACAAATTGTGAGTTTATATTTCCTCTTGTAAAAGCTCTTACTAGGCAGCTTGAAGTTGCTATAGATATTAAGGAATATTATCCACACAAAGGAAAATTTCAAGCCATGGGTGCAAAAACCTCATTGGAATGTGTGGAGTACTAATTATTAGGATGTTTAGGCTACCGGGACTAATACCATTAGCCCCTATTTTAACGATATTCTTTGATGCTTATTACTTATTAATTTTTTAGTGCAAAGGCTTTTCGTCGATTTTTGTTCCAAAAATATGTAACATCATAACTTTTGTCCATATTTTTTTCAATATTAGCATTGATAAAAGTATGTCTACTAGAAAAAGCATTGATATTAGTGCTGAAATGCCTTGGGGAAAAATCAGCATAAAAAAAAGTGTCAATATGCAAACATGCCTAAATTTGGTTTCACCCTTCCTAAAACTTGTAGAAATTAAATCAAATTCAAATGTTTTTGCAATCTAAAATATATTGTATCAGTTTTGTCCTCTGTCCTTTTAATTGATTGAAGTGTCACTAGAGTCTTCATTGTGAGAGTGATGCTCATCATCTTGATCATCTATGGCTAGGTCTTGCACATCTTTAGCATGTAGATTGAGGTCTCCAAAATCAATGTCTAAGAAATCCTATGAGGACTCAACCTATCTTCACTTTCCAACACTCTCGTAGAAGGGGTATTGGAAGTGCTAGCTTCCAACCCATACATTTCTTTATCTTCCATTTCATTCTCTAATTTCACATCTTCAAAATACATGTTGGAATCTAGCTACAACTTGACTCACAAACCGCCACTGGTTGTCCACTTAAACAGGTTGAAAGACCACTTGAAATACGCTCATGCAAACTTTAGTGAAGTTAGAAAAATGCTTACTTGCGCACAGTGCATGGGTAGCACGAATGTGTCACTAAGGTCATCCCAAATTTTTGTTGAGTCAATGGGCAAAAACCCACTTGGATCCTTCCTGACTGTAGCTTGAACACCTTTGCATTTGATATCAAATATAAATACTTGGAATTTCCTAAAATCCACTTGCAAAGTATCTTGTATGCTTCAAATAGAATCCATTTTGCCTAAAATGAGATTTATATCCCTCACATGAGCTCTACGCTCTTGCAAAAAATTGGCCATTCATGAATCCTTGATCAAATGTGTTGTGCCTTACATCAATTCTCTCTACATGGTAGGGATTACCATATGCCCAAATTGCATTGGACAGAAAGTATTGCAAAGGTAATGCATTCTCCTTAGTTTATACAAAAAGTTTATATAAAAATGTAAATAAAAGCAAGATAATTATACACCTTTAGATCACAACCCCATACAAATTCCTTCTTCCTATGTGTCACAATCCCCCCTCTTCAACTAGCAGCTTTGACATCCTCCTCTAACCAAACAATGGTGCATTTAGATAGTATTTCTTATAAATTTGGGGAATACTTCCTACCTCTAGTGGCCCTTCACCATGCTTTTTTATCCTCCCTTATTTTAGCTCTTTCTTCTTCATGTTTTTTGATCCATTTCTCCACAATTGTAAAGACAAAAGTTGTTCACTTTTTGTTGCAAGGCAACACTCATTTTTTTCTTCTTTTCTTTCCCTTGTCCAATCTGTCCTACAATCCATGGGTCATTGCTATCGTTCTAAAGCCGAGGCATGTTTGGCATGAGTTGTATAAGAAACTCTATAATGTTAAACATTGACTCTTGTACCAGCCAGCCTTCTGCCATTGCTTCCCTCTGGTCTAGCTTTTTGTCTTAACCTTTAACACCTTCATAAACCATCCCAAGAAAAACATCCATCGGCTATGCAAAGTGCCTACATATGCCATTTCATTTGCCAAGTGCACAAATAGATGCAATTGGATGTACATGATAATCGTTGGAAATGCCTTTCCTTTTCAATCAAACATATGGCTTTGATTGCATGAAGCCTCATTTGTAGAAGGGATGATTTCTTGATCTCTTTTGATGATATCCACCTACATTTATATGTCGGTAAGAGATGGAGATTACTTTTGCAATAAGAAGAAAAATTAGACATGCATTTGCAAACCCTTTGACATACCGTACAAATATAATGAGCTTGTTGATGGCCTTTGATGCATCTTTAGTAATACATCCTTGCAAAGTAATTGGAAGTACATACTATAAAAACAATGAAAATTGAAACAAGACTTAAAATTTGGTCAAACTAAAGTGGAAGTAATGTTACTTGAGTCATTTTGTGCAAATCATGCAACTTTAGATCACTTAGTTTTCTAGTTGAAGTAAAGTTACCCTTTAAGCTATGCATGTAACTAGTTGGGGTTTTCATACTTGCGATAACGCTCTTCACCCCAGTCTCTTCTGCTTTTGTCAACACCCATGGTGCCTTTGGTAAAAGCACCTTGCTAGCACAGTTTTGCCTTGGCCAAATGGCACTTTAGGCTTTCATCACCTTCCAATTAGGTCATGCCTTTGGGTTGTGTCTATCTCCAACAATCATATGTTTCCACAAAATTTTAGACACATTTTTTAATATATGCATTAGATCTAATAGATATGTAATGTTATGTTGCCCCCAGTAAGGAAGAGTGTAAAATATGAAAAGAAAGTGCATGCCAAGTGGAGATGTTTGGACTTCTAGATCATGCTAGTCACTCCCAATCACTGGATCTCATGGTGGTGGGAGGAATAAAAGTTAATTTTGTCTCCCCATCAAAAGAAGGATCCACGTGGTACTAGATGGTCCATAGGAAGAAACCTGTTGTACTATTCATATACCATCTTCAAAATATCTTTTGAGTACCAATTGCACAACCTATCTCCACAATTAGGACATGCAAAGGATCTGGACACTTGGAGATGCACTAAAATACAAGGACACAAGTTACATCTTGTAGCAGTGAAAGAAAAAAATCAGGAGGGTAATCATGGAAGCACATACAAGTACTCGAAGACGTCGCATACAAGCATGGAGCTTTAGTACATGAAATAAAGTTAGTGAATTGACTCATAAACTTTGCAAAATGAGACTTGTATTGGTTGGAAGTGATAATATCTCTTTATGTGTGCAATTGATCTAATGCATAGTCTCCTTAAGTCCTTTGCATTGTGCACAATCACACAAGACTCGTTTGATAGATATTTTCTCTATTACTCTCATCTTTGAATTTCGATGAGATTGAAGATATCTACAAAGGTTACACTTGTCGATTACATCACTACATTATTGCATAATTCATCCATGATGATAAAACATGCTAGAAATAGATCCTATCTATTAATTTTTTACGAATGCTCTGTTTTGTCAATATTTTCGTTAATAACCTATCTGGAAATTCACTAGCATCCATATTTCCATCGATATATGCATCGATAAAAGCGTTGAAAATATTTTTTATGAATAGGACCTTGTACAGTGGATTTTAGGATCCAAAAAATATTCAGTTACCTCATAAAAGTGATGGGGGAAAAATACCATGTACTCACAGAGTTTGATACGGATAGCGTACCATTATGGTGTACACTAATTGTTATGAGTCAATAACGAGACTTTGTAAATGAGGTAAACATGCATTGGTGGTCTTCTAGCCATGCAAATGGTACTTGGTGGGCATGAAACTTTGCACAAGCCTTAAACTAGGTGATTTTAAGGCATGTGAAAAGTATGATAGCCATCAAGTACCATTTTCATGGGTACAAGGCCATTGATGCATGTTCTCCTACACGGATGCATGATACATGGTGAAAAACAAGGGAATATGGTATCATCACCATGAAAATGGTGACCAATGGAAATGATACTTTGCATGGGCCTTAAAACAGGTGAGTTCAAGGCCAGTGCAAAGTACCATGGCCATCAGGTACCATTTTCTTGGCTAAAAGACCACCGAGGCATGCTTTCCTATGCCCATGCATGGTGCAAGGTGAAAAACATGGGAATATGTCTTCTTCACCATGCAAATGGTACCCAATGTCCATGATACTTTGTGTGGGCCTTAAAATAGATGAGTTTAAGGCCCATGCAAAGTATCATGGCCATAAAATACCATTTTCATGGCTAGAAGACAACCGATGCATTTTTCTCTATGCCCACGTGTGATGCATGGTGAAAAACATGGAACTATGGCTTCTTCACCATGCAAATAGTATGTATGGTAAAAAATATGAAAATATGGCTTCTTCACCATGCAAATGGTACCCGATGGCCATGATACTATTCTTGAACCTTAATATAGGAAATTCTAAGGCTTGTGCAAAGTATCATGGCCATCTTGTATGATTTGTATGGCTATAAGGCCACCTAGTCATTTTTCCCTATGCCCATGCATGATGCATGGTGAAAAACATGGAAATATGGTTCCTTTACCATCAAAATGGTACTTGATGGCCATGATACTTTTCATGAACCTTAATATAGGCTAGTTTCATGATTACAAAAAGTATTATGTCCATGGGTACCATTTGCATGGCTAGAAGACCATCGAGGCATTTTTCCCTATGCCCATGCGTGATGCATGGTGAAAAACATGGAAATAAGGCTTCTTCACCATGAAAATGGTACCCAATGGCCATGATACTTTGCATAGGTCTTAAAAGATGTGATTTTAATGTTTTTTCATAGTATCATGGCCATCAAGTGCCATTTTCATGGCTAGAAAGCCACCTAGGCATTTTTTCCTATGCCCATGCATGGTGCATGGTGAAAAACATTGAAATATGGCTTCTTCACCATGAAAATGGTGCCCAATGGCCATGATGCTTTGCATAAGCCTTAAAATGGTTGAATTTAAGGAACTTTAAAAGTATCATGGACATTGGACACCATTCACATGGCTAGAAGACCACCGAGGCAGTTTTTCCTATGCTCATGCATGAAGCATGGTGAAAAACATGGTGATGCATTTTTCCCTCCCCTTCCCCTTGTTTCCAAAAAAAGCATGTTTAAATAGAAATCCTTTTTCCATTTCCCTTTCCCATTGTTTAAATTACAATGAATGTTTGCTTTGCCCTTCCCTTCCCCTTCCCCTTCCCCTTCTCATTCCCTATTTTCCTTCTCTTTTCTTGTTTTCCTTCTCCTTCTATTTCCCATTTCCCTTCCCCTTCCATTTGCCCCTCCCCTTCCCCTTTCCCTTTCACTTCAAAGTGCTAAAATAGAATGCATGTGTTCTTTCCCTTCCCTTCCATTTTCCCTTCCCCTTTCCCTTTCACTTTCCCTTCCCTTTCATTTCCCTTCCCCTTTCACTTTCCCTTGGTGATATCTATTGATGGAAGGACCTAGTCATGACTTTCTCTTATCTGACTCATGAGGGGTGAAGAACCAAGAGGCAAAAGAAGAGCAATTGTGACTAGGTTCTTCCATCAAGAGAGGACACTGAGTTAAAGAAGGAAGGTTGCAAGCTGAAGGTAGAGAGGAGATTGGCATGAAGAAGAAAGGTTGCAAGCCAAAGTCAAACATGGATTTCTGTTTCCCTAGCCATTGATTATTGTTTCCCTTCCCCTTCAAAGTGTTTGAATAGATTGCATGTTTCCTTGTTTAAATAGAATACATGTTTC
Organism: Dipteris shenzhenensis; assembly: GCF_047967505.1. Classification (NCBI taxonomy): domain Eukaryota; kingdom Viridiplantae; phylum Streptophyta; class Polypodiopsida; order Gleicheniales; family Dipteridaceae; genus Dipteris; species Dipteris shenzhenensis. Next base: position 17,375,245 of record NC_141597.1, read on the forward strand.
TTTTTATGGGAGTTTGCATTCTAGATTTTAAATGTAATGTTTGCTTTGATTCCATGAAGGATGGCATGAGGGGGATTGAGTGGAGGGGTTTAAAATAGACCCTTCGATACTACTAGCTTAGTAGTACAGAGAAGGATCTCAAATTACTCACAGGGTGGCTATATCTCAACAATAGGGAAAAACTCCTATGCAAGTTTGAGGAGGAGAGATAGTGACTATTGGGTCCGTTGGCCTCCATAGAGGTCTCCCAAGCTACCACCCATGGTGGAGCTAGGGAGAGGTAGAGTGAGCATCGATGTGGATGGTTTGGCTTTAGTACGGCTAGTGCCACTAGGGGTAGTCAAGCCAACTTCCAAACTTCCACCACCCTCCCCTATTCGGTTAATAGGGAGTTTGAAATGATCATGAATACTAGAGGTACTCAGATTATTAGCCAAATGCATGGGCTTTGCTCCTTTAAATTCAAGAGGGTGGTGATGGATTTCCGCAAGTAACCAAAAACAAAAAGGATTAGGTCTTGGAGACATTGAAGGAAGAGTTTCAAGAGATGAGTGAGGAGCTCAAGTTTAACAATAATTGGATGTTGAGCAAGATGGCTGCTGTGCTAAAGTTGTGGAAAGACCAAATCTGCAAGAAGGTAAAGAAAGGAAAATCAGAGCCTGCTTGGGTCCACCCAAAACTTCAAAAATTGTGAAAAGGGAATTAAAGGATCCCAAGAAGTAGAACCAATGAAAGCACACAATGGCTTTGAGGAAGAGTAAAGTGGGCCAATGTGGACTTAGGTGGCAAGGCCATAATTTATGTTTGTTTTGTAAGTACCTATTGTTTCACTCTTTTAGTTTGTAATTTTGAAATGCAGAATGTCAATAACTGAAACTAACATGTATTTTTATAATGTTAGGAAATGAAAATGTCCAGGAGTATACACATGAGGAATATTGGTGTGCATATAGTACCAATACACAAAAATTGATGGGCTTGCTCATAGAGAGAGGGGAATTTGTGCCCTTGCTCAATGTAAGCCCTTACTACACCCATTTATTTTCAAATGCTCAAATTAAACAATTAAAAGATATACTTACCTCTAACACATGTTCGGTTGAACAATAGGATGGAGACAAGTATTTGGATCAAGCCCAACAAGAAGGTGGAGAAGCAAGAAGATGGGACATTGTCAATGACAATGGGAGTAAAGATCAAAATGATGGGAGTGGTGGCTTAGAGGTGGGAGCAACCACTCGGACTAATTTCTTGTATATATGATGTATAGGAAAAATTTGACCTCCACTATAGTGTAATACAAACCTTTATACCTGCCCTAAAATAATTTTGGAAAAAAAAAAGCATCGAAATTTCTATCAAAACAACTTTGGGTTTTTAACCATCGTCGATATTACCATCAATACTAGCATCAAAAGTTGTTTACCAACGTCAGTAATAGCATCGATATTACTGTCAAAAATAGACATGTAAAACTTTGGCAAGCATTGAAAATACCATTGATATTTTCATCAAAATATCATTTATCGATGGAAATTTTGATGTGATTTGCAACACTAATATCAACGCTACCCTATCAATGCTATCTGCGATGCTTTCCAGAGTTTAAAATAATATTTAATATATTTTTCGTAAAAAAATGTCAAAATGAGGGAAACAATTTTACTGCTACACTAACCCAAATCATGGGATTTGAAATTTAAAGTTGGATTCATGAGCCCACCCATGTTGGTGAGGACTACTTTTCTTGGTTATCCTACTGGATCACTTCCTCGTTGTGTACCTCATAGGTTGCATTATTGAATTAATTCAATAAAGCATTGTGGGAGGCCAACCTTCCTTCTAAGCCATTATCTAAGGCCTACAAGGAGGAGGCTTCAACAATCCTCCTTTTGATTCCATGTGTTACAAAAATTATATTTCTGATATATCTTGCTTAAGACATTATTATTTTAGTCAAGTGTGACTATGGCAATGTTGAGAGTTCACGCTCAACATCATGTGATCATGTGTGCATAGCACCATCACGTGATCATATGTGCATAGCACTAACCTTATAGAGTGCTATAAAGGAAAGGGTTAGATCCCCTAACCCTAACCCTAAAAGGGTTTGTATATATTCTATTTTTTCAACTAATTCTAGTGTACAGTTAGTCATTTGTGGTGTGCTCTCTAGCTGTGCCCTCTCTCCTCATCTCCACTCTTCTCCTCTCCCCTCTTCATATTTTGTCATGGTATCAGAGCATGGTTCTGCCTTCCGTTGAGGCGCCATCCTTCTTGTGAGAGAGATTGAGAGATTGAGTGTTCCATTCTCTTCCGTTGAGAGAAACTTCCGTCCATCGGAGATTTCCGTCATTTGTTCTTGAGAGATTTCCGTCATTGAGAGCGTAAGAGAGTCCTTTGAGTAGTTTCTTTGTGAGGATCCATGTGAGGAGAGATTTGAAAGGTTTGAGAGAGAGAGATCTATAGGGAGCGACGCCACGAGCTGCATGAGCAGCAAATCTGAAGCAGCACCTACGACTCTCTACAGACAGACTGCACGATTGCTGATACGCCTCAATAGCATGGTCAGCCAGTCACTCCAAGCTCCCTAGCCTTCCATCGAAAGAAACGTACTTCAGTAGTGCCTGAGCAGCAAGCTCGACATTCGACAGAAAAGCAGCAAGCCCACAGTTTAGGTCTGTGCCTCCATCTGCAAACAGCCAACGGGCTAGGCTCCTACGACGAAGACCTCTCAGCAGCAGCCACCGGCAACGACCAACGATCTCCTGCGGCTCTTCTATCGACCAACTCGCCATCTACAGCAGTAGCCGCCAGCTCCAACGACGAGCTCCTCTATCGACCAACGAGGGACCTCCACAAACAACGACGCCATTCGCAGCTCCACGGTCGACCTCCAATAGCTCCGTGCACCGACGACGACCGCAGCAACAAGCCCTACAACCGACAGAACGAGCTTCCAACCTTCGCAGAGCTTCGCCGTAGCGACCCACGGACGAGCTTCCAGCTGCACGTAAAGATTGACAGGAGAGTTTCCAGGCTTCAACGTAGAGATTGACGGAAGAGCTCCCGAAGAGCTTCGACGTAAAGATTTGACGGAAGAAGAGCTCGAAGTTTTGAACGTAAAGATCCAAACTCCCATTTGGAAAATACACAGAAAGCCTTTCGTAAGAGGAGGTCACAGGGTGGAAGAAGGCTACGCAGCGGCGGCTTCTCCAACGACCAGTTGATCGTAGAAGACGACGGAATCCCGAGATTCCGTCGGTATCTTCCAAGATTCCGATCGTCGTCATTGTGACACGTGGCATCTACCTTATCACCAACCCTATCCACCCAGGGTCACCACACACACAGGTGTGGTCAAGGATCAGCCACGTGGCATCCTTATCCACACTGTCACGTCACCAACTGCCACGTCAGCTGCCACGTCACCAACTGCCACGTCAGCTGCCACGTCACCGACTGCCACGTCAGCTGCCACGTCATCTGCCACGTCATCTGCCACGTCATCTGTGCCACGTCATCATTGCCACGTCATCAGTGCCACGTCATCAGTGACACCTCAGCACTGCCACCTCAGCACAGAGCTTCACTGGCACACCTCTTGCTAAGCACAGTGCCACATCATCACTGCATGTGACTCACAGTGACACATCATCATTGAGCACCATTTGCACTCCTTTTGCCCCTCCACCTAGATCAAGTCATATCTCTTGATCCAGGAAGAATTTGAGGGTGCTCCAAAAAGGAAAGTCGCTCGATTTTTTGTGCTCTACGCGCTCGTTACATCACGCGCACATTTCGGCGCAAGTTACACTCACATTTGAGCCTCGCCGACAAAACCACTTCCTTCACGCACATTTGCCTCTACATCGACGCATCTGACCCAGCACTTAAAAAGAACAAAGGAAAAGGAATTATTTGCTGCTCTTTCATCGATCGACGGTTGGTTTAGATCTAGATCAGAGTAGACTAGATCGCCATAGAGGGGACGCTTTGAATTCCCCAAGTTGCCAATCTAAGCCATGCCCGAAATTCCCGACTAGTACCTACTCGGAGTCAGTCCATACGCTCACATCCGATTTCACATCATTACATTACCTGAAATCTTACGTTCATCAGTTCAGTGAGCAGACTTCAGAGTTCAGAGGCATTGCAGATTGATTCAGTGGGCAGATAGCACTTGATTTCACACACACATGCCACCATTGTAAAGCCTATTTGGCTATCTCACGGCATCGTGCACATCATTTTTTCAGCCTTGTAAAGCCTCTTGGCTATTCCCGGCATCATTGCCACAAGCCTTGTAACACAGGTCAGATCTTATTTACTGCAGTTCTATCTTCACCGACGGTACAGAGATTTCACTTGGCATCTTCAGTGTATTTGCAGTTGATTCATACAGAGTTTTCCAGGACACTTTTTGAGTACATTGTTTGCACCATGTCAACTAGCAACCTCAATTTGGAGGCATCTGCTAAGTTAGACAACTCCAATTACGGTACATGGAAATACCGAATGGAGACCATTCTTGTGCTTCAGGACAAATGGGAGTATGTTGATGGATCCATACCTAGACCATTGGCCGATCCAGCCACCAGTAGCTCTACTCCATCTGTTGTCACAGCACCAGCAACGGGATCTACATCGGGATCTACATCTACACAAACAGTTTCCGCACCAGTAGCAGATCCTGCCATTGCCCGAGCTCAAGCAGAATGGGATAAGAAAGACAAGTATGCCTATCACCTGATCAAGCAGAATGTGCAAGATGTCATGCTAGCACAGCTCAACACAGTCAAGACATCAAAAGAAGCATGGGATATGTTCGCAGCTCTCTACGAGTCCAAGAACACATCCAGGATTCTCACCTTGAGAAACCAGATCAACCAGAGTTTCCGCAATAGCAATGAAACCGGTCATGCTTATGTACTCCGCATCAAAGACTACAACAATCAACTTGCAGCAGCAGGAGAGACTATGAATCCCGTAGAAATGGTTCAAGTAATCCTGAATGGACTAGGAGAGGGATATGAGAATCTAGTCCAGAGTATTGCCATCCAACGGCAAATTCCAACACTGGAAGAACTTCAGTCAGTTCTACTTGGTGAAGAACTCAGGACTCAGGCCATTCAAGCACGTAAAGGTCATTCTAATGATCAGGCATTCACAGCTTCAGACAGAAGCAGAGGCAAAGGCGGAAACAGAGGTAGATCATATCAGAAAAGTGGTCAAAATCAAAGTCAGAATCAGCATCAGCAGCATCCTCAGCAACATCAAAATCAGCAAAGAGGAAATCATTCCAACAGAGGAAGATTCCAAGGACGAGGGAATGCATCCACCAATGTGTCAAACATTCAATGCAACTATTGTCACAAGTTTGGACACTATGAAAGAGATTGCCGCAAGAAGCAGTATGACCAAGGCGGTCAATCCAGCAGTAATCGAGGGAATTCTCGAGGAAGAGGAAATCATCGTGGTGGACATTCTAGTCACAGTCATTTTGCAAATGAACATGGGAATATGTTTCTTGCAAGTGAGGAATTGCATCAGACTGATACAATGCACCTAGACACTGATTTCAATCCCAAAGAGGATTTCAGCTATCAAGTCGACCAAGTGGAACAGGATCCTTGGTACATCGACAGCGGTGCATCATCTCATATGACAAATCATCAGGAATGGTTCACAGAAATGAAGCCATTAGAAGGTCAAAAGAATGTCATTTATACAGCAGACAATACACCGAATCCGGTTCAAGGGACAGGTGTTATCCCTATGAACAATTTCACTGGTACAAAAGGATTAGTCAAAGATGTGCTCTATGTTCCAAAGCTCAGCAAGAACCTTTTGTCAGTAGGTCAAATGACGGAACACAACTACAAAATCATCTTCGACGGTGATGAATGCACTATCAGAGACAAATCCAAAAGAGGTCAGCTAGTGGCAAAAGGTGTCAAGGAAGGACGCTTGTACAGGATGCTAGCTACAGTACCAGATAAGCATGCCATGTCAGCTCAAATGCAACAGATGCCACTATCTGCAAAATGGCACAAGAGATATGGTCATGTCAACTTCAAGTACTTGTTAGATCTAAGGAATCAAAATATGGCAATTGGGATTCCGAAGCTACAGTTTCTTGGAAAAGTTTGTGAAGCATGCTGCTTCGGCAAACAAAAGCGAACCAACTTTGTCAGAAGTACCTCTCGTGCACGAGGTATTCTTAATTTAATTCATACAGATGTATGGGGTTATGCCCAGACCCGCAGCATCAATGGTTCACTTTATTACTTGACCTTCATCGACGACTACAGCAGATATTGTTGGGTCTACTTTCTGAAAGAGAAATCTGAAGTGTTTGCCAGATTTCAAGAATTCAAAGCCATGGTAGAAAACCAAACAGGCAGAAAGATCAAGGTCATGAGATCAGACAGAGGAGGTGAATACATGTCTTCAGCCTTCATGAACTTTTGCAAAACTCACGGCATTCGAAGACAATTCACATGTGCAGATACTCCTCAGCAAAATGCAATAGCTGAAAGGAAGAATGGGACTTTAGCAGACAGTGCTAGAGCAATGCTTAGTGAAAAGCATCTTCCGAATCAGTATTGGGCAGAAGCAATAGCTACAGCTAACTACTTGCTTAATCGGCTTCCTACCGAACCGATACAAGGAATGACTCCTTATGAAGCATTCACTGGACACAAGCCACGCATTGGGCATCTCCGCATATTTGGTTGCATAGCATATGCCCACATACATGATGATCATCGCAGGAAATTGGATGCGAAGTCACGCAAATGCATCATGGTTGGCTACAGTGATGAGAGTAAAGCATACAAATTGTATGATCCCATCAACCGCAAAGTCATTATCTCCAGAGATGTAATCTTCGATGAGGAATCAGAATGGAAAACCTCACCTACACCGGAGATAGAAGCATCGACTTCACAGTCATCTACAGAACAGGTTGATGAAGAAGAGCAAGAATTGCCAGCAACACCCCAATCAGCGTCACAGCAGCTCAGACGGTCTACTAGGGAAAGCAGACCACCAGCCAGATTGACATATGCTCAGAAAGGCAAAGCAATTCAGGTGGAAACCACCAACTATGCTCTTATGACTACCATCATGGCTACAGAAGAGCCAGTGTACTTCGAAGACGCAGTAGATAAGCCAGAATGGCAAACTGCAATGAATGAAGAAATGGATGCTTTGTATAACAATAACACTTGGGAATTATGTGACCTTCCACCAGGAAAGAAGGCCATAGCCAACAAATGGGTATACAAAGTGAAGTACAATCCAGATGGCAGTATTCAGAGATACAAAGCCAGATTAGTTGCAAAAGGATTTGCACAACAATATGGTCAAGATTATGATGAGACTTATGCTCCAGTAGCAAAGATGGATTCCATACGGTTCTTGATATCACTAGCGACACTCAGTAAATGGAATGTGTATCAGCTCGATGTCAAGAATGCATTTCTCAATGGTTATCTAGACGAGGAAGTCTACATGCAACAACCAGCCGGTTATGTTGAACCAGGACAGGAGAACAAGGTTTGCCATCTCAAGAAAAGTCTCTATGGCTTAAAGCAAGCCCCCAGAAGTTGGTACAGCAGAATTGATCAATATTTTGCTGATCTGGGATACATGAAGTCCAATGCAGATCATACTCTCTACTACAAAGTTCAAGGGGAAGATATTACTATTGCACTTTTGTACGTAGATGATCTGATTGTGACAGGAAGCAAGGATAGCTTCATTAGAAAGCTAAAACAAGACTTATCTGCAGAGTTCGACATGAAAGATCTTGGACTTATGCACTATTGTCTTGGAATTGAGTTCTGGAGAGATTCAGATAGCACATTCATGAGTCAGCTCAAATATGTTGACAGTCTCCTGAAGAAGTTTCATATGGCAGATTGCAAGATTGCAGCCACTCCCATGGAACAGAGTTTGAAACTTACTAAAGATTCAGAAAAGCCTACAGTCAATGACAGATACTACAGGCAACTCATTGGATCTCTTATATATCTGACAATCACACGGCCAGATATTTGTTATGCAGTAAGCTCACTAGCACAATTTATGGCAAATCCAAAACAGTCTCACTGGAATGCAGCCAAAAGAGTCTTGAGATACATCAGAGGTACAAGACAATTTGGGATAGAATACAGAGGAAGTCATCCACGGTTGCATGGATACTGTGATAGTGACTATGCTGGAGATCATGAGACCAGGAGATCGACACAGGGATATGCATTTTTCCTTAGTCAAGGTGCTATATCATGGTTGTCAAACAAACAGCCAACTGTTTCTTTGTCTTCGACTGAAGCAGAATATAGGGCACTCACTACAGGTGCATGTGAGGCTATATGGCTCAGAAGACTATTGTCAGAAACAGATTACTTTGATGAGTCAAAGCCAACAACAATATACTGTGATAATCAATCGGCTCAAGCATTAGCCAAAAATCCAGTATATCACTCCAGAACAAAGCACATTGATGTCAGAGAGCACTTCATCAGAGAAAGAGTGTTACTTGGTGACATCACACTGCAACATTGTGATAGCAAAGAAAATGTTGCAGACATCTTTACCAAACCACTCGGTAAAGAGCTATTCGAGAAACACCGACTAGCTCTTGGTTTGATGCAGAGGAAGGACATTCCCATTAAAGGGGTGTGATGGAATGTAATGCTCAGTCCTTCTTCGATTCCCCAGAATCATCATCTTGAGGGAAGGCCTACTTCATGATGTTGATCTTGAGGGAAGGTGTTGAGAGTTCACGCTCAACATCATGTGATCATGTGTGCATAGCACCATCACGTGATCATATGTGCATAGCACTAACCTTATAGAGTGCTATAAAGGAAAGGGTTAGATCCCCTAACCCTAACCCTAAAAGGGTTTGTATATATTCTATTTTTTCAACTAATTCTAGTGTACAGTTAGTCATTTGTGGTGTGCTCTCTAGCTGTGCCCTCTCTCCTCATCTCCACTCTTCTCCTCTCCCCTCTTCATATTTTGTCAGGAAAAGTATTCCATAGGAGCGCACCGGACGCGGCGGGGGTCCTAGTGGTGGATACTTTGTGTGGTTAGTTGGGGACGCCTGACTAGCTTGTGTTTTGCCATGCTAGATGGTCAGTATTGTGGGGTAATTCCATGTTAATACTGATGTCGCTAGTGTTATTGGTATTATGCTTGATTATTGTGCTTTGAGCGCGGTTATGTTGGGATCGGTTGATTCGATGAGTTGTTTAATTGATTGTTAATAACTAATGTAATTGGCGGCTTGAGTACAAGTGATGGAACCGATAGCGAGGATTGGAGTTAGTGCGAGGGTACCGATTGAGGTGTCACACAGTGCATCATTTTTGGCCATGGGCCAATTTTGTATTTCTTTATTAAATTGCAAGTTTGAGCAATATATTTTACAGTAGACATAATTCAAATTTGGGCCCAAAGATGGCTATGTAAAGCAAATCCCGTATTTTGGAAGAGAGGGATAATGTTGGTTGCATGTGCTTTTATGAAATATCATAAATACTCTAGATGAGGAAGCGTGAGCCACTCATCTAGGGGGGGGAGATTGTACCCAATTTGCTATCACTTTCGTGGTATCATTTGTGTTTTTCTTCTCCAATTGATTAAGTGGTGAATTTTGTGTGGAAGAGTTTACTTTTTGGTTTCACCATGTCCCTCTCGAATTTTTATTATTCAAAAGGAAGAGATCATCTAGCAGAAGCCTCTTTACCATTTTAATTTTTCCATCTAGAGGCAAGAGGGGTGGGTGGAGGGGGCATTGGGCCTAGGGAGGATAAAATAAAATATACATTAAAGTTAACTCCTTTCAAAATCATGTAGAAGAAATTTGTTATTATAGACACTAAAGTGGTGGGGATAAAGTGTGATGAGCTTATAACATCCTTGGAAAAAGGATGAGAAATGCAGAGTCGAGAGCCCCTCCCTTCACCCAGCTCCAGGCCATGGTGCTCTTTGTAACTCCCCCTCCCTCCTTGTGTGCTTGGAGGCTTATGTTGTGGAGTATAGGAAATGGAATGGTAAAAGTCTTTTCAAAGAGACCTAAACGTATGCTGCCCGAAAGCCTAGTTTAGAAGAGAAGTCAAAGTTGTTCTCAATTATACACTCTAGTTGTGATAAATTTGTAACACTCTAGTTGTGCTCATCTTGCATTCATGGCCTCTGCTTGCAGCTCCAATGGCGCCCATGTTCCCTGCGTCCAAGACATCGTCGACGCCGGCATCCTTCACCTTCCCCCCTCCTTCATCCAACCCGCCCACCAGCGACCCGATTGCCTCTCCGATCACGTCCTTCCCCAACAAACCCACATCCCTGTTATTGATCTTTGCGGGTTGCAGCTATCCGGCGAGAGACGACTCCAAACCATCCAGGAAATCGGCCGTGCTTGTGAGGAGTGGGGCTTTCTACAGGTACTAAGACTTACTCTAGCTGCTAGAAGTCACGAAGATTCACACGTACTCAGTTAAACAACGGCTGCAGGTGGTCAATCATGGCGTTCCCCAAGGTGTCGTAGACAGGATGAGGGCGGCTTGCCACAGGTTCTTTGGGCAACCTGCCGCGGAGAAGTATCGGTTTCGCAGCCAGAATGTTGACGACGGTGTGGCTTATTCCACAAGCTTTAACCCTGATCAGGAGACAGTCAGAGATTGGAAAGATGTCCTCTACATTCGGGATCTTCCGGGCAAGTGCAACGGCTTCGAAAAGGCCCCGGAGATATGCAAGTACGTTGTGCTCATGCGTCCAGGAATTTGTGCATTCGAAAAGAGTACGTATTACGTCGTAGCAACTTACGTTCACCGTATGTCTTTTCGCCTGGTTAGAGAAGCGTTTCAGGAATATCGTGAAGAAGTGCAGAAGCTTGCAAACTGGATTTACAGAGCGATCTTCGAGAGCCTGGGATTGAGCTCAGAATTCCTCGATATGGAATTGCCAGAGATGCCCTTCCTTGTCACGGGGATAAATTACTATCCCCCCTGTCCAGATCCAAGCCTGACCTTCGGCCTCAGTGCGCACAGCGACGTCATTTGTCTCGCTCTCGTTCTACAGGACGACGTGTCAGGATTGCAGATACGAAGAGCAGACAAATGGATACCTGTGAAGCCTATTCCGAACGCCTTCGTGATCAACGTTGGTGATCAAATCCAGGTACTAACCCTGTACATATAAATTCCTGCTCTTTCATGAGAATCACATATAAAATACACGTTATGTCTCTCTGTTGTTGAAGAAGATGTCATTGCAGATCTTGACCAATGGCATATATAAAAGCGTGGAGCATCGGGTGGTGACTAATGAAGGTAAGACGAGGCTGTCCGTAGGTTGCTTCTTTGGACCCAGGGAAGACAGGAAGATAGCTCCTCTTTCAGAGCTGGTAACAGAGAGCCATCCAGCCCGCTACAAGGAGGTGGTTTTTGGGGATTATCTGAAGAACTTCTACAACAGACCTTTACAAGCGGACAGAGCCACTCTCAATTTCGCCTCACAGGACCGAGGCAGTGGTGCCTAAAGAATACGTGGGGGACATCTAATTATCGCAGATCAATGTGTTCTAATATATAGTAAATGGCTAGGGAACTAGGAAATTCAAACAAACAGGAAATGAGACATTTTATAGGGCGAATCAAGTGGATTTTATGTTTCCTTAAAACACATAATCAGCCAGCCTCTATTTTTCCCTACACATTAGTTGTAATTACCTACCTTGTAAATTTATGCAGCAAATCAGCTAGAATTTAGTAATTGTAATTACTACATTGAAAATGAGTTGTTCATCTAGGAAATTTCTGTTCACTTTGTAGGAAAACTTTGTATATATTGCACATATAACAAGATGAACTTGTATATATTGCACAAAAGGGGGCGAATTGAAAGGTGAGAGAGAGAGAGAGAGAGAGAGAGAGGGGGGGGGGGACGAAATAGCAAGTGCAACTTTAGCCCAATCATAAAAATGTGTGCACAAACTCATCAAAATGTAATTTTCGCTTTCGTTAAACTAGCCTACCTATGAAAGGTAGGTGAAAAATTCAAACCAATAAATTTAACATACATAACAAGCTTATATATTTATGCTTTTTATATGTTATAAATTGAGGGTGACTATCTTGAGTCTATTTTGTAAAATAATGTCTTTTTCCTCTTATATATAAAAAAATTATTGAGACTTCTATATATCAAAAAATTATTGAGACAAGTTTGAAAACCATTATTCTGAGAATTTTAATAAACTATAATTCCACACTTTTTAGTATAGATTAGCACGGCCTTCATAGGAGGGAGTGCTTTAGTGGAGGAATGATCTTCTTTTGTTGAATTTCCATGGATTAAAAGGTGATAATTATTTTTTCTCTTTAACTTAATTGAGCTTCTAAAGTTTAAGGCTTCTAATGAAACTCATGGAGGATAGAGAGATGCATACGTAAGACCACACATGGGGAGATATATGATAGGACACTAAATCCAAGTCTTCATCTGTTTTATTCATCTAATGGCCAACATTGTTTTATGGCATCAAGGGCATATCTCCAATCCTCACTTAGGTCCACATGTCAACCTCATGTCAACATCTCATTCTTGCAATCATATCATATGGCCTTAGAAGGTGGTTCGGTGGATTACAACACTTTTGGTAGAGAAAAAGGACTGAAGGCAATTCACAAAACATATGCCCTCTAGGAAGCCTTGGACAAAAAGATATATTAGGCAACGTGCCAGGATATCCATATGAAATACATCATTTTATTCGAGTAGCAAGAGTAAAGAACCCTTCAACTCAAAGAGTTATGATTGCCAACTTCATTACATACATGTGAACAAGAACTCAATCCAACAACTATAATCTTTTCACATCCCTTATCCTTTAGGGTTACAAACAAGATAAATTATGAATGACGGATGCTATGCTATATCTATTTGGCACATCAGCTTTGTCACACCCTAATGATTTGCATCAGAGGATTAGTCGCATTTGCTCATCAATGGCAAAGTAACCACACCCATTTTGCATCACACAGAATGCTTCCCTAAATCTATCCTTCTTTGTTGCATTCTTGTAGCCCATGTTTGACAAATGGCCATCACCTCCTCACCTTTGTTAGCACAGAATGAATGGAATGTTGGTGTTTATGATGGGCTATGTATCCTCAAAGCTTGTCCCAGATCTATAGGCCTCGTTCTTAGAAAACCTTGCAACATAGCCAATGGCCTTATGATGGAGTTGAAGATTTGAATTAGGCTGCTATTAATGAAGCTATCATTCTAAAAACATCAGAATAGGAAGCTATTGATTTGAGACTCCAAAGCATAGCTCACATGCACTTTTCATAAGAACATAGTGTTGGGCACCATCTCCATGAACGTCCTATCATCCCTTACACAACTCTCTTAGAGCTTTGCTATGTACTACTACAAAACTAGGTAGAAATGGCAATAGGAAATGGCACACAATTTCCAATTTCGCCATTTCTTATGTATGAAATGGCGACAACTTCTCAAATTGCCATATTTTTTGCAAAAATGACAGTTAGAAATGGCAACTTGAACTACCCTTTCTTTGGAAGAGATGGCAACAGAAATGGCAACATTTTATTGTCTGCCATTTCTTAGCAATAATTCGCAGCACCAAATGGCAGCCAATTCTTGACTGCCCTTTCTTACGAAGAAATGGCAGCAAATTCTTGATTGTCATTTCTCGGTAAGAAATGGCAGTCATTTCTTGACTGCCACTTTGTTCAAAGAAATGGAAAGTACTTCTTGACTGCCATTTTCTAAGAAGAAATGGTAAGCAGAAAATGGCAACTATCTCTTGACTGCCATTTCTTATGAAGAAATAATAACCATTTTTTCCATTTTTACCAAGAAATGGTAGCACAAAATGCATATGTGGAGTAAAATTACACCAGGGTTGACCTACACCAGGGTTGACCATTCACTTGCTGTAAAGTATCTTATTGCTACCAAAGATTTAGTACTACCATTCACAATATTGATATTATTGTCACTATTTCTGTATTTTCTAAGTGTGAAAGTTTAATCAAAAGTCTTAAGTGCATCAGTATGCATAGTACATAGTGTGAAGAAGTCATCTAAAATTCTAAGGAATAGCTTTTACCTTTTATAACACATGCATTTTACTTGATAATAAATATTATTCAATAGCTGATTGAGAAATAAATAATATAATTTTTACATAGCAAAATAAAATATAAATTATAAAGACATTACATGAAGAGTTTTCCAAGAAACATTGAAGCCTATGGTTTGACCCAATGTCTGAATCTCATAATTTTCTTTAAATATACAAGCATCCTTAATGATTGCATCATCAACACTCTCGATGGGTATGATACTTTGTATAGGCCTTAATGAAAGTAATAGAATTTTTCTTGCAAAAGTTTTATGTGGATCAGGTATCTTTTTCATGGCCGGGAATGTGTATTTCCACAATTCTTACCATACAACGTGGATGAGTGTTGAAAATATGCATCAGTGTGTGCTTCTAGCATATGTGTGTGGGTTTGATGGGATAGGATACTTTATACAAGTCTTAATACCAATAATACCCTTATCCTTGCAAAATTTTTAGTTGATAGGATATCATTTGCATGGTTGGATATGCGTATTTTCACAATTCTTAAACATGCATCATGCATGAGTGCTTCTAGCATATCTATGTGTGTCTGATAGGAATGATACTTTACATAGCTTCAACGAGATAAAAAACCTTGTGCTTTCGAAGCTTGATGGGGATCAGGCATCCATTTCATGGTTGGGCATGTGTATTTTGAAATTTCTTACCATGCATTGTGCACGAGTGCTAAAAATTATGCTACAAATCAAGCAATGAGTAAAAAGAAACAATGTCAAGCAACAAAGTAATCAAAACAAACAAGAGAAATGAAAGAACACAAATAAGACAACAAGATATCAAGAAAGCAACGAACTCAAGCAAGCAAGCAAGCAACAAGATACAATCATATCAAGCAAGCAAGTAATTGGAAAAATTTTGCAGCATCTCCCCTGGCCGTAGAAAAATCTCATATTTTCCTTTTGTGCAACCACAAAGACATAAGAAACGTGTAAACACACAATGCAGATTTCAAAGATTATTCTAATGCAGATGAAAGGGTTTGGGAAGCTTACCTAGAAGAAGAAATTTGAAGACAAACCACTCATATCATCCACTTCTTTAGTTCCCAAAATAGAAATCTTCTTCTTCAAGCTTGGAGTGGAGGGGAGTGGGCCAACAGTGGTGTGGGTGGTGTAGGGATGGCAAGGAAGGGTAGGGAGATGGTGGAAAGGTCATGAGGAAGAGGCAAAAAGCTGGCAAGATCTCAAACAAGAGAGGCATGGCAAAAAAAGAGGCATTTGGGTTTGCTTTTTGAAAGTTTATCTGAGTTGGTATAGGCATTAGTATATACCGGCACCTATATCAGACGAAAACATAGTTTTCCTTTGTTTTTGCATTTCCTAAAACTTTTAGTACTTCTCTCACTTCTAGGTACTTACTAGGTTTAATAAATGATGACTTGTATTAGATTACAAAATCTTATAGCCTGGGAGGCCCTATTTTAGGGTGCGTGTTGACTTTTTTTACCATATCTCCTTTTTTACCACACCTTGCACCTTTTAAAACATACATCGTTGTACTTCTAGCCATGCATATGGTATTAAATGTACATGATATTTTTCAAAAGCCTCAAACCAAGTGATTTCAAGTCCTATGCAAGAGATCATGGCCATTCGATGGCATTTTCATGGATTGGATTGAATATTTCCTAGTTTTGCACCATGCATCATGCATGGTCATTGAGAAACATGCATCTATCAACTTCTAGCCATGCAAATAACATTTGATAAGCATCATACTTTGTGCAAGCAGTAAAATGGGTGAGTTCAAGGCTTGTGTAAACTATCATGGCCATTTGGTGTCATTTTCATGGCATGGAATGAATATTTCCTAGTTTTTCACCATGCATCTTGCATCAGCATTCAAAAACATGCATCAGTGTGCTTGTAGCCTTGAAAATGGTATTTTATGGACAAAATACTTTGATCAAGCCTTAAACTCTGTAATTTTAATTCCTACACAAAGTATCATAACCATCTGATGTCATTTGCATGGCTTGGAATGGATATTTCCTAGTTTTTCACCATGCATCATGCATGAGTGTTAAAAAACATGCATTGATGTGCTTCTAGCCATGAAAATGGTATTTTATGGACATAAAACTTTGTAAAAGCCTTAAAATAGGTGATTTCATGGCCTGCGCAAAGTATCATGACCATCTCATGTCATTTTCATGGCTTGGAATGGATATTTCCTAGTTTTCCACCATGCATCATGCATGAGCATTGAAAAACATGCATCGGTGTACTTTTAACCATAAAAACTATATTTTCTAGGAATGACACTTTGTACAAGCCTTAAACAAGGCAATTTCAATGCCTATGCAAAGTATCATGCCCATCTAATGTCAATTGCATGGCTTGGAATGGATATTTCCTAGTTGTTCACCATGCATCATGCATGAGCATTGAAATACATGCATCGGTGTGCTTCTGGCCATGAAAATGGTATTCAAAAGACATGATACTTTCCACTAGCTTAAAATGGTGTATTTTAATTCCTATTCAAAGTATCATGGCTATCAGATGTGGTTTGCATGGCTTGGATCAGATATTTACTAGTTTTCCACCATGCATTATGCATGCCCATTCAAAAATATGCATTTGTTAGCTTCTAGCCCCATGAAAATGACATCCAAAGGTCATGACACTTTGCACAAGCCTTAAAGTAGCAAGTTCAAGCCTTTGCAAAGTATCATGCCCATTGGATGTTATTTGTTTGTCTTGGCATGGATATTTCTCATGCATGAGCATTGAGAAACATGGATCGGTGTGTATTATATTAGTGTGTATCTAGCCATGCAAATGGTATTATATGGGCATGATATTTTTTAGAAGTCTTAAAATAGGAGATTTGAAGTTTTGTACAAAGTATCATGGCCATTTGATGTCATTTACATTGCTTGGAATGGATAGCTCCTAGTTTTTCACCATGCATCATGAATGAGCGTTGAAAAACATGCATTGGTATGCTTCTAGCCATGAAAATGGTATTTTAAGGGCATGATACTTTTCACAAGACTTGAAGTAGGGAATTTTACGGCCTATGCAAAGTTTCATGACCATTGGGTATCATTTGCATGGCTTGGAATGGATTTTTCATAGTTTTTCACGATGCATCATGCATGAGCATTGACACATGTATGAGAGAGTGAGATAGACTGGCACGTTTTATCATGGTATCAGAGCTCCATTGCCTTCCGCTGAGGCATCGTGATCCGTATGAGAGAGTGAGATAGAGTGATTGAGAGATTGAGAGATCGAGTGCTCTCTTTCGTTGAGAGAACTTCTGCTTTATTATTTGCGAGAGAAAATTTTCATCACTTGAGAGAGAAATTTTCTGTCCATCCATTTCATGAGAGATTCATGAGTTGAGTGTTCATTCAGATTTGAGAGCATTCTTTGAGAGTTTTTTGTTGAGAGGAAGAAGAGATTTTCGTTTATGCCTTAGAGATTTGGTGAGAGTCTGATTCACAAAGAATCCCTACTACGAGTCTTCTTATGTGTGAGACACAAAGAGCCTTTCCACAAATCTATCTATAGCCTACTCTATCTACAGCCAGCCGAGGCAACGCTTCAGCTTCTGCCTTGACTACTAAGTTGGATCTCCTACACCTACATGGGCAGAGTTTTAATGCTACAACCGACTCCTAGTATCCAACTACCTATGCATCAAAATCCTACTCGACCTCTAAGCCTCAAGCAGCTCCTAAGCTACAGCAACGAGGCAACTATATGATCCTACGGGTTGATGGCTCCTACATCGACTTTTGCTGCTGCGCCATCTCCAACAAGAGCCTTCAAAAACGAGCCTCGGCCATGCTTCATCAACACCTCCAAACGGCCAACCAAAGCTTCCTATAGCCAGGCAACACCATCTACCTCGCAAGCAAGGCAATGAGTTATCGGCTCTCTAAATGCCTAGCGCACCAACTATGAGTAAAACGGCAACTCTTCCTAGCCATACGAGCTTCCTTCATCGACCACTCCAATGCCATCTCAGCCAACTTTGCAGCTCCCAGTGCTCAAGCTTCTCCAACATTTCTATCGACCTACAATGACCCACAACTACAACAAACTCCATGTGTAGCTCTCAGCAATGCTCAGCAATGATAGCTCCTACGACAGTGCAAGACGACCACCATGTACTCACGAGCATTGGCTCCTTCAACGACTCGCTCAACCTAGCCTCACGGTCACCAACAGTAGCAAGTGGTTGCTCTCCACTTGCAACCCAGCACATAGAAGCCGACTTCGTGTGCAGTTCAGCCTCAGACCTTACGTGCCTTAGCCGAGAAGAGACGTCGCCATACCTTACCTCGTAAGGTTTCCTACAATTAACATGTGGCAGATAGGAGGTTAACTCATATAAGGTTGGATTAGTCAATTACACTTGGGTTAGTCTACAAAGTGACACATGGCAAGCTAGCACATAGTGCCACCCAAGCATAGTCCTACAAGCTACATGTGAACAGCCTCTGCCACATCATCAATTGCCCTTCTTCTTGATCAAAACTTCAACAAGCCATAACTCGCAATCCAAGAAGAATTTGGAGATGCTCCAAAAAGAAAAAGTGATCGTCTTTTTGAGCTCTATGCGCTTGTTAAGTCAAAATCATTGAAGCAAAACAAAGCTCATGGTAAGACCTTTGCATCAAATGGTAAAGGAACGTATGAATGCAAAAAGCACAAGTGCATGAGATGACCATAGCACAGAACATAGCATCCACACATAAAGCATTAAGGCACATGGTAGAACAAAGCATCATGCATCAATCTACATCAAGCAAAGAAGAGAACGCCATCAACAACATGTATTGAGAAGAAAAAACCTTGCCACCTTTACCCCACATGTTTGTAAATCAAGCTTGACCACTTGAGAGTAGTTATGAAAGCACCCATAGTATCCGATCAAGGTATGATCGGAGACTGCATGAAGGACCTTGGGTAGCCACATTTTAAGAGCGTGTGCAAAGCCATCTCTCGGGATGATATGAAAGTAGGAATCGAGTTATGCGTTAGGTATGGTGCTGATGATGTGAAGAATCGTGTCTTTCTGACAACAAGCGCTAATATATTCGATTGTGCATTCATGTTTTGGAAATTTAAGATGCATTGTAGATACCCTATGACACTCCAAAGTTCCTTCTAAAAATGTTACAAAGTGCGACCTACTATCCGTCAGCATCGTGGGTTATCCCCTATCAAGGAAAGGGGATGGATTGCAGCAGAGCTGAGTGCCTATGGAAGGCCATGGTCTCCCCGTACGCGATCACACCTAGCGACGTGAGCAACATTTTCTTATGCAACGATACTAAAGTCAACCGACTGAATTTTGATTCGCATATCAAAGGTGTGTTTGATGTCAGACCAAGGTATTTCAATGTCGCAGTGAACAAAAATCAGGCGTTTGATGGTGATTTTTTGCTGTGTAGCAAAAGATCCATCGAAAAAAGCATCGAGAGTTTTTGATCAACTCAGAAGCTCTGTTCGGACAAAGAAAATGAGCCTCTAGAGGGTCTTAATGAAATTACTAATCCTATTACTGTGGAGAGTTCTCCACATACTCCAAAGCATCACCCAGGGAAGGAATCTATCAATACGTCTAATGAAAGCCTTTCTACAAGTTCTACTATTCCAAGGCTACCGCCTTTTTTGTCTCTTATTGATGCTACACGCAGGGGAATCCATATCTTGTGAGCATATGTAGTTATTATATCTGTCATTTTGAGCCTTTTTAGCTTATGTAGACACTATTTTGAAAGACCTTATGTAACAGATAATGCTATATCAAATGGAAGTCTTTTTTTTTAAAACTATTTTTGAAATTTTCATCTTGTATTGAAGTTCAATTTAAATTTAAAGTTGTTAGACATTTAGATTACAAAATTAGATTGTTAATACAAAAAATTCGAAGTAGATTGGGAGAACGTGAATTTTAAACATTAGTAGAGCCATAAGAACATTAGTAGGTCAATTTTGAAAGGCGGGAGGGGAAAATTCATTTTTTGAGGGGAAAAATTAGAAGTTCCCCCGCCAAAGGAAGACTCCCTGCTCCTTCAATTCTTCCTTTTCTGTCCATCCATTGAAGGCCTTCCCTCTATCATACATTTCATCCTGCCCAGCAAGCAATCCACCTATACGAGCCCTACATTTGATTCCTTCCAATCTACTGCCATCGGTTTCTCTTGTGCGCCCAGCTGCCCACTCGCCTACAGATGGTTCATGCTTCACTCTAGTCAATGATCAATTCTCCATGGCTGTGTCCTATTGCAACAAATTCCCAACCTGATCGCTGACGTCTAGCTTGTGCCACGTCTCCCAAAGTACTCACTCCTCGCAAGATGGCATCGCACGCTTCACAGGTTGGTTCTTAGGCCGGTCCACCTAGGTAGCCCTGAGACACATGTTTCTTTTGGCAAGATACAAATAATTTGAAAGTCACTGTTCTTCATAATATTTCTTTTCGTAAGTGTTCAAATTATGAGTTACGCTTGGATGGATGTACAACAATATATTTTGTTGAGAAGATGTGCTTGGATGTGTTGGTTTCCCTACAACCCACCTGCAACGAATGGCAGCTCTGGTATTGGCCTCTTTGTATTTCAATTGAAGAAACAAATTTTTGTCTAGCACTTGACTACTGCCATCGAGCTGGGTTCAGATCCATTTGCAGGTTTTTAATGTATCATTTTGCCAATAAGAAAGGAAACCAAGAGCTTTGTACATATTGTGAATCGGGAATGCTTCACATATTGTAGAGCGTTGTACATCTTGTGATTGGGAATGCTTCACATGTTGCCAACATACTCATTTGCATACTAAGGCAAACGTTTGTAAAAAACGGGTTTGCAACTTCTAGAGCTTGCAAATTTGTTGCTTTTGTTCAAAGCCCCTACAAAATTCTGATTTATTTCTGAAGTAATTAACAACAGGAGAATATCAGTAGTTAGGAAAATAACAAGTATTCCATTAGAGAACATATTGTGTTTATTTCAACCACCCTTATGATGCAAACGTTTTTAAATGTTTAAACCATGGCAAACGTTTGCTTGCAACTATGTTTTAAGCCACATTTCTTTCTTTATCTTAAGTGCTAGATGCCAGGCATTTAGATCTCAAGATTAAACACTTCTATGGACTAAAAGGAAGGCAAGATGTAGAACCTTATGGACTGAAGCTCATGGTTCATGCTTGTGGGCATTAAATAAGAGAGTGCATAACCTTCAAAAGGTTTGGCAAGTCTCATGGGATAGCTTG
This sequence comes from Dipteris shenzhenensis, assembly GCF_047967505.1. Lineage (NCBI taxonomy): Eukaryota > Viridiplantae > Streptophyta > Polypodiopsida > Gleicheniales > Dipteridaceae > Dipteris > Dipteris shenzhenensis. The sequence continues at coordinate 17,396,680 of NC_141597.1, forward strand.
TGAGATGTTATATGCTCTAGGAGCAACCATAATGGAGACAAAGAGGGAAGTCTATGAGTGGCTATAAGCTGAGACAAGGCTGGTGGGTAGATCCAACCTACGTAGCTAGAGACCAAGCCATGGGAGGCATAAAGCTCAAGCCTTGAACCACATGTAGTTGAAGAGACAACCTACAACCGAGCGGCCTTTAAGCAAAGATTACATTTTGGACATGGCAAGAAAGCACTGACACATAGAGAGATAAAGTGTCTATGTGAGGAAACCTTGAGAGAGCTCAATGGAGGTGGGCACACATTAAATTGGGGGCTGTTCTCATGCACTTTGGGGCTACAATCCCTCCTCAAGCTATCCTGTTGTTTTTCCACATAATGTAATTGGACAAGATCCTTCTAGAAACAATACACACTATTTTTTTCTCTTTTAGTTCGTGGTTTGCCATAGAGGGTTGCCAATGAGCTCTCCCATTTGTAGGAGCTGAACATAGAAAGTTTTGTGTAAACTACTCGGTGCTTTCTATCAATTCAGACAACGGATTTTGCAGAGGCGTTTGAATGAGATGATTGCGAGTTGCCAAACACATATACTTGAACTTAAGAGTTTGCAATTAAGCTGGAATTAAGACTTATACAGCTTAAACACAAAGTCACATCATTGGAAAATGCAATATGATTGAGGGGCCAAGACGCCCCCCCCCCCCCTATCTAGGCTCACTTTATTCTTGAAAATGGAGATACAAGACCAAGGTGCAATGCACCTTCCAAACTAATGAACTCAGTGAAAACCTAGGACCTAGATACAAGACTCAAGAGCATATGTACAAGGTAGACAACAAAAAGGAGGACTTCAAGCTCAGGTTTCAACTCTTGGCTTGCCCAATCCACAAGGAAGAAGCTTGCAACAATCACCACTTACATCCAACATTAGAGACAAGCACTAGTTTCTAGAAAGATAGTAGAAACAACATGAAATAGTGCTGTAAATGAGATAAACTTGACAATATAGGCTCCCTTCGTGACTTGACTCTTTTGTAGATGAAGTCCTTGATGCCTCTAAAGCTACCTTGGGTGAGGAGAGTGTGGAAATGGGGCTGGAATGAGAATAGCTTAGAAAAAACAGCCTATAGGCTAGAGAGAGAAAGATTTTATGGAGTGATAACTGTAGAGAGAGAGTGCCAATGCTGATCCCAAGGGAGGGAATGTAAGAGAGGAGCTGTTGCTGTTCCAGAGGTGCACGGAAAGGCAGATTTCTGCAAGGGAAATGGGTTGGAATAGTAGAGAGAGAAATTCCATAGTAGAGAGAGAAAGACTGCAGCAGGAGAGAGAAAGGGGCTGTGGCTGCTCCAGGCTAGGAGAAGGAGAGAGGATGCTGCTGCTGTTCCGGAAGAGCTGAGAGGGGGCAGATTTCTGGAGAGGAGGGGCCGGAACTGTAGAGAGAGAATGTGTTGTTGTAGAGAGAGAAAGCGTTGCTGAGGTGAGAGAATGGCCTAGGGAGAAGCTAGCTGCACCCAAGGAGTAGGAGAGGTTCTGCTGCATCAACCAAAAGGAGAGAGAAGAAAAGTGACGAATTTTTCATGTAAGGAATGAAGGGGAGAGGCCTTCTTTTATAGGCTCAGCCCCCCCCTAGGCCTAGAGTGGAAGGTGGACACTTGTCCAAGATTTTTGGTGGGCTGCAGTTCCAAAGAGGACAGCCCACAACCTGCCCCAAATCTACCAGATTTGGGGCCAAACACTTGGCCTGCATGCCCTGCCACTTGCCATGCATGCTGCCACATGTGTGGGACAGGTGGACTGACCTGCCAGCTCAGATTCCATGTGATAACTAGTTTGCCACGTGTCACTCCCAAAAACCCTAAAATTTCAAAGTTGTTAGAATTCAATTCTGATCACACCCACGGGTTCCTAATAGCTTAGACTATCTATTGACGTACTCTAAGGTCATAATTGAGCCATACTGAGCTCATTTGTTTGTCGTCTTATCTTGTATGTCCATTACTCTTGGCATGCTGCCAGGCCCACACCCAAAGCTCAGGGAACATTCTCTTGAATGGTTCCTTGTTGAAGCAGGATGACATTCCCTCCGTCTTTCATTCGGTTGTCTGCAACTAAAATGCTTCCTCATAAGCATCCAAAATTTCAGGACACTCTTGAAATGTAGCTCTGTCCATCCATTGGGCATCGGTGGATGGGAGCCCTCTGAACTTCAAAAGGTACATTTTGCAAGTCGTGCCTCGACGTCCCGTAGTGAAGTTATGCAAAATAATTTGCTCTCGGATCAACAAGATCTTAGTGTCCTCTACTTCAGGTGCATCGTCCAGTGTGGGCTCTTGAGGTGGTTGCCCAATGAAGGGTTTCACCAAGCTTACGTAGAAGACATTGTGGATCTTCCAATGCCGTGGAAGTCTCAATCGGACTGAGAAACCTGCAACACCTGAAAAGGACCATAGTATCGAAAGGATAGCTTGAAGTAGATGCGCTTTTTGCCCACTTTGGTCTTCCCAATAACTTTGGTTAGGACTCTGATACCATGTTAGAAAACTGAAATCCCACCAAAAGTATCCCACAGCGTAAGACTTATAGATAGCCCAAGAATTACACGACGAAGTGTTTCACAATGGAATCAAGCTTCATCAAGTGTGCGTACTTCACAGCATTCATGTGTATGTGCAGACTAGCAAATAGACTGTGCTCAGAGACACATATAGAAGCAACACTTGTATTTTTGTCTGACCACGAAATGGACAAGATACAATACCAAAGCCTGTGACATGCTGGACTGCCATGTGGGTTGCCCAATTAGCATGCAACAGCCACGTGGACTCCCATGCAGACTCCCACGCAGGCATCTACATTAGCTGGCTGCCACGTGGACTGTAGCCAGCTCAGCCCTATCGCACAGCACCAGCTCAGCAGTCGTACAATGCAAACACCACGTCAGTAGGGCACCATGTCAGTGATGACATCAAGTACCACGTGGCAGCATCGGGTGCCACATCAACAGGTCGATGAACAAAGAGCAGCCTGGTTGGTGGTAGTGGTCAATCAATTTAAGGCCCAAGGGGGGGCTATAAAAGGCAGCCCCCTTGGCCTTCATTCTCCATCCCAAAGTTGGGCATCACAGCCTCAGTTCAGCCCCACAGAACAGTAGGGTGCCTCAACCTCTAGAGGGATCTAGTGAGGATTCACCTCCTCTAGTTAGCTTAGTCTTTTACAGTTTTGCAGTTGAGGCCTCAGCCCCTCCATACACTTGTATTCAGCTCTTTTTGCATTCATACATTTCAGTTATATATTCCTCTTCGAAGGTCCACTACATTTCTCTCCCTCTAACTCTCTCACTCACATACACAGCATCACCATTGTATTGAGTGCATCATTCGTCAGTTGCAGTTAGTGTTGTGCAGGAGAGAGAGTGAGGATAGCCTATCTCTCGCTACACCCCTCTTGTGCTGCTGCCAGAGCCCCTCCACCCGCTCCATATAGTTGCCTCTTTCTAGGCCATTACCCTGCCCACAGTCATTGCCATGGGTCCATATAGAATTCCATACTGATTGTACTGTTGCTGATGCCATCTGTACGTTGTTGATGTCAGCCCGCCATTTGTAGGTTTGCCACATGGCATTACACCACAGTTTCTTCCTGCCCTACTGCTCTACACAGCCAGGTATGCTCTAAGGGGTGTTGCCCACATGGCAGCCTGTTTGCTGCCCATGTGGCAGCCCCACAATTCTCTCTCTTGTTGTCTGAATGGTGCCCACATGCATCCCATGTGGCATTCTCTCAAACCCTAGGTTCACCCCCCCAATGCTCTCCTCATATGGGGGCTTACAGACGGGGAGGTGACTTCTATATTTCCAACATCACAGACCACTAGATGATTCCACACACAAAGCATGTCCATTGATCATCTCCCTCCATATCAATACTCCTTGGATGCACCTACTCTAGGACCGACGCAACAAGAGATTCATTGGGTTATCAAGGATGATCTGTGCCAACTTTATATTCAGCAAACATGTGTCTATCCAATGTAGCCACATGCCACTAAGATTGCCTTCTACAAAGATCATTTTCTCTATCTCACTAAGGATGGTTCAGCTAGCAAGAGACTTGCAAAATTATCTATCACGTGCAATAGGGATAGCCATGGGCCAGCTTCGCACATCATCTCACAGATTCCACATTGAGACTCGACGAGACAATAGAAACATCTAACACGAGTCCGAGAGCTAGACTTGCTCCTGGAATTCCCCCTTGAACATGACCTGTTTCTACCAATTGATCGACCTTTGGAGTGCATATCAAGGCTGTATTTCAGCCCATCAGGACATTTCAGCCCATCATGCTGTAACATAACACTATCATGGTCATACATCCGGCATATATGAGTATAAAACTCATATGCATGGTAGTGTACACCCTGTACACCATCCTGTACCTGCAAGTAGACTGACTTCGAGAGTGATGCCTGAATGATAGAGCATGCTTGCTCATCCATGTCATCCCAATCACTCTGTTTAATGCTATTAGGCTTGATACCTTTGCATTGAATGGGCTTATGCTGCCTCTTCTACACTAACACATCATAAATCTGCTCTTTCCAATACTGAAAGTTTGATCCATCCAACCTCTCAATATCAAAGAGGGCACTACCAGCTGTAGATGCCATATCTGTGGCACAATAGCTCACAACCAAAGAGTAGTATAGTGCAATAGGCAACCCAAATGACCAAAAATATAGTGTTGTCCAGACCAATCAGGTCTCCAAATAAACTGGCTGATCCAATGCTCAAAAGCACTCAGCCATAAAGAGGCATAAACAAGAATATATGCAGCCCAGTAACCTGCCAATGCCTGGCAATCCAAGTAAGAAATGCACTGAACCAAATGAGCAATGCCCGCTCAACCAATGGCAATAGGAGCCCAGCTCAACTATCCATAAACATCAGTGCGGCATCCACCAATGCAAATCCATAATGCATCGAAATGGCATTTACTGCATCACCAATGCATCACCTCAAGTGTGCAATCCTTTGGCAACAAAATCAAGCATTCACCACTTGCCAAATGTGCCAAAGTGACTTGCCAAAATGCCAATAATGCCCTTGGACTGAAGTGAGATCCCAATCACTTTCTGTAATGTACTGTGAGTTCCCAATTCACTGTTGTGCAAGAGAAATCCCTACAACAATACCTCACAGCCACTTTGGGAAAAATAACACGCTGTCCCTGTTTTTGAACAGCGATATCTTTTCACTGAAAGACTGGATGCCAAAGCTGTAAACAGCAAAGTTGTAGCTAGTAGAAAGATCTACAACTTGTTAGTTGATCTCAAGAGCCAAATCCTTCTGGATTCTCAGATATTCTCACCTGAAAAACAGCTTCCTGCACATTGGTCACAAATAGACAGTAGACTGCAACTTTTTGTGGTTTTGCAGAGGTTGTAACTCCTGCAGCTTATACCGGATCAACTTGCTTTCTAAAGAAAAGTTGTAGTATTTTCTGTGAACTACAACTTTTCAGTTCGGCACAAAGTGCAATTCTGCACCAGGAAAGAGATATTCAGTCCTGAAAATGACTGTTCTGTCATTTAAAAAAAAAACAGCAGCAACTATTCAATGACCTGTCAGTCAAGAATATCAATCATTTTCTCGCGGGCTTCAAAGCATAACCAGATATTGAACATCCAATTTCTGAGCAAAATACTTGCATATACTGTGGCATCCAATGCATAAACCGCTTTCTGGAAATTGCATACCAGAGAATAAAAAATGCCTTTCAAGAGTCCCCAAAATGCATTTACTGCATGTATATGGCCTCATTATATTGGCATTCAAGTGAACATCAAATTGTATGCATTTGCCACTCACTTATGCATCCAAAATGCATCACCAATGGCATATACCAAGTGACATTTACTGCATCATTTTGCCAAAATGCATCAACTTGCCAAAGTGTATCAACATGTATGCATTTGCCAATATACAGTCTGCAAAATGGCTGTCTGCACATTGATCATGAACTGTCCCTATTTTGGACAGTAAATAACTCTGCACTGTAAACTCAGATGACCAAGCTGTCAACCCCTTCCAAAGTTCTCCGACTCCTCTGTTGGGCACCGAGCCTAAATCCTTATGGATTTGCAAATACTTGCTGTCGAAAATGGCATTCTGCTCACTTTTACTGTCTGAAATATTGTCAGATTTCCAGACTAAAAACAAAGAACTCACTCTTTTTCTCCAAAGTGGATGTTGTTGCTATCACTGGGCTGCTCTTCCTTTGCTCATGGGAAGGAGAAGGGTATGGAGAGAAAGAGACTCCTATCTACTCCATCTAGGAGCTCGCAGCTGCATCTACAAAGAGCTTCCCTACAGCCCTCTCCAAACAACGCTCTCCAATGAAGGCTCAACCTCAACTCCAGCCTGTAGCACACCCCAACGTAGAAACCTCTGCATTGAGCAACTCCTACAACGCCAATCGCATGGTATCACACCTCTCCAGTCAACGTCCTAACAACAACGCATCACTCAAAGCTCTAGCCTTAGCAGTAGTAGCAAGCCTAAATGACGCTCCTACGATCGGATCTCCGAGTCTCCAAACACTTCACAAGCAAGCCCAAGCCTACGGCCGTCAACGACCTCCAGCAAGTATCTACGAAGCAATGCCTCCATCAACGAGGCAATGAAGCTCCCAAATGATGTCTTCTCCAACCACTCCTACTCACGGCTCTACAAAAGTGTCCTGCAACACACGCTCATGGGTGCCTCAATAGCCTGGGCTCCCTCGATGGCTCCATTGAACTCTCTCCTTAGGCTCTTCTCCTCGAGCTCCCCGTAGATCGAACGCCATGAGCTCTGATACCAGTTGTGGGAGAGGAGAGCACACACAAAGGGATAGGAGACACAAAAGTGGTGGAGCAAAAGCTACTCCAGCTTATTCCTCTATCATATATATATATGAGTATACATGGGCACTGTACAAGTGGGTGGGCACACTGCCCTTTACCCCAACAAAGAGACCTCAAAGTGCCTTGAAGAAGGGATATTTAAAGGGCTGAGAAGACAGTCGCCTACCAAGAAAACTATTAAGGGGGTTCTAAAGCTGAGAATTCATCCAAGAGCACAGGGGGTGGTAGCTTGAAGTGTTGTTAGAGTGCTCCACCTTTGCGGGAGGCATAACCTCATGACTCAAGTGCCCATGGGTAGCATGAGTTGATAGGAGGGCGGGGTTTCTGACCAAGCCTCTCTTAAGAAATGAAGGGGGATAAGGACCTCTTGCCTACCAAGGGCTAGGTGGGGGAGCCACTAGGCTTGCTCAGCATACTATAGGCTACACACGAGCTACTAAGGGCCATGCAAGGAAGTTGCCAGACCTATGTGGTGCTGTGGGTTGCACCCTCAAAATAGTGGTTGGCTCCTTATCAAGATCAATGAGCTGCAACAAGAGAGGTATGACAGGGATCAAAAGAGGGTGGGGTGGGAGGAGGGAAATGCAGCTGAAGGAGTGGCCAGAGAGGAGGAAGGAGGGGGAAGAGAGCCAGGGGAGTGAGGAGGAGTAGCAATGAGCTCAAGGCACCACTCATAATGTAATAATGTACATGCAAGATCGTGTGGAAACCTTCATGACTTTAAGGCATTGACCTTGTCAAGGATACATAGGTGAGCAGAAGATGGCCTCATTGATATGCAAATGGATACTCCTCATAATATAACATGACATGCATAGGGTGTAGGTGCTAGATTATGTGGAACCCTTCATGACTCTAGATCATTGGTCGTGTAAGGATACATAGGTGAAAAAAATATGGCCTCATTGATGGGAAATAGCTAGTACTAGCTCAATGCAAATACAACCTTCATGCCTCCAAAGCCTTGGTTAATGTGTCCATATAAAAGAACCAAGGCAAACCATCAGTGTACTCAAATAGTTTCCAATTTCACATTAGTTCCAATCACATCTACATGGAGATAGATTTTGGTAAGTTGATCAAGCTTCAAGATACTTATTAAAAGAATGGAGGTTGATCTTCACACTAGTGCCATGATGGTGGGCACATGCTACACAATTCATAACATCTTCTTGCCTACAAATGAGTCAAGGAGATCTAGCATAGCCTAAATAGGATAGAGTCACAATAAATGCTGTCAAGGTTGCCTACATGCAAAATTTTCCAAGACTGCTTACGTATGAAGATGCCAAAGAAGGTTTCATATGGAGTAGCAAACAACAATTGAGCAAGCTCTTATAGAGGCTAGAATTCATGACTTGAGAGCTAGATCTTTCAACAAAGAAGTATCATTTCTTTCTAGGGATAGGGGCCATATACCACTTCAAGAACAACTATACATTTGCAAGGAATAAGATATTGGAGAGGTTGGAATTGATGACTTGAACACTGAAACTTTAACTATAGAAGTATCATTTCTTTCTAGGGATAGGGGTCCCATAGCACTTCAAGAAAAAATATACATTTGCAAGGCATAAGCTCAACTTGAAGACCAAAACTATAATAAGCATACTCCAAGCCACCATGCTTGCCATACATGCTCACAAAGGAAACTTGCCATGTACATGTTGCCTTATACTTGCCAAAAATGTGAATGTGGCTTAGCCTTTTGTGGTGTTACAAGTTATACTTCTATAAGATTAAGAATTGAACATCACTACAAACTCCATGTTGCCCATATGCAATAAAAATGGTATACCATGTGATGGTTCCCCTTTTTAGCACCATGTAATGATCATGATAATGATAATGGACCACAAGTGTCATGTGAGTGGCTCCTGGCATTGCACTCTAGGAGTACTCCATCTAGCGCCCTGCGTTGTGAGAGTAAGGACCAAGGACCACTCCCTGGGATAGGCCCTAGGGTAGGGCTTAAGCTAAGAGAGGAGAATTATTTCTCAAATCAAAGCATGAGAAGTGGCCAAGTGGGATCCTTTTGCAAGTAGGTGCAATACAAGTACCATCAGTAATAGTCCCAGTGATAATAGAGCCATTATTTTTTATAATGTGATCATAATACTGCATCCCATGTATAGTCGATAATACTATTTGTATTGGCAGATTAATATCTCATTATATTTATTATCGATACTATCACCTTTGTTAGATGTTGTACTAGTGCTACCATGGTAAATGTCTATTTACTGGTGGTATGCTTACCTTTTATAATTGATATTAATCTTACTACATGTAATAAATTTTTGATTCCTTATATTTTTAGACCGAGAAGGTTTTGCCATCATTGCGTGTGTCATTTTGTGAAAAAATGACACATGCTTGTTTCATTTTATGTCACTTTGCCATCATTTCATGTTTCATTTTGTGAAAAAATATGTTCACATACGTAAATCATGCAAAAAGTGCACATGATTATGTGAATATGTCATCCCTACACCTCCACTATCTATTTTAAGGGCCTATTTCCATGAGGGGGAAATGTGTGCACTTGTGTGCGTGATGTGCCCCCTCATCAGTTCATGCAAAGGTCTACAGGTGGCGATGTGAGCATTCAGGTGCACAATTGAGCTTTACCAAAAATTGAGGATTCATCCCAGCACCCAGGTGCATTAGCTTGGCGTGTAGTTGGAAAACGACCCTCGAGATGTGTAGAAGCTTTCTATCTGCCTTTGATCCCTCTGTCTTCTCTCATTGTGCACCTCTACACCTTTCCCACAATAGAGTGTGTGGCCCAAATTCTACAATCACCTACTCAGCAGCAGCGAGTCCATTTGGGCATCGCATCTCTAGACTATAGAAACAACTCCTAAGATGTGAAAGTTGGAGGTGTATGTATGCTTAGGCATTGGTCATGCTATTATCTATGCCGTTGAATATGGCTAGTTGCCCAAGAGATGCATGTTTTCTTTAGCACTAATATTGGGCTATAGCTAGATTAGAATTCAATGACAAATTGTAGCAGTCAACTATGCTATAGCTACATCACATATTTGCAACCATTTTTTCCTTACCACATCACTTGTTGGGATGCAATTCTCGTATGCTACAAGGTTGCTACTTTGTTCTGGCCACAAGATTCATTTCAACTCTATTTCATACAAGTTCACAAACCTTATGCAATGCTTAGTGCCTTGTATGATCACAAGAGCCTTTGTTCATGCCACAAGAACCATTTCAACACCGTTTCATACAAATTCACAAACCTTTTGCAAAGCTTAGTGCCTTGTATGATCACTAACCTTATTGGCTACTTGGACATGCACAATGTTCCTTATGGGTAATGCTTCATTACCATGTGCCATCATAGTAGTAGCTCTCATGCTTTCTTTACCATCACATGAGTTAGCATCTGTGAATACGATCTATTTGTTGCAATCTCTATAGAACCTATTGTATTTCACCTTAATTCTAGTGCTTTGTCTAGCCCTTTAGAAGCTACCTAGACTTTTTATAGCATCTACCAAGAGCTAATAAATCACCAGTGCTCAACAAATGAGCCTTCTTCTATGCGATGTCATTGTGGTTCATAAACATTTTTTAGAACCAGTAAAAATAGTGCACCATTGATATGCACTAAATGTTTCTAATGATAAGATATTTTGATGAAGCCTTAGTGCTAAGAACTCTTTTAGAGCTATCTCTACATGCATTTGGCATCCTCAAGTGGCCCCTTCATACGCTTTGCACATGTTGGGTTGTCCATTGCACCTATCCAATCTTATTATCGCATTCATAAAGTTTTTGCAAAGCTTTGTGCCTTCGTATGGATGTTGAGGCTCAAGTTTATCAGATGGTCTCATAGCTACGTAGGAAAGAGAAGCGATTATAATCGATTCTTTAACAAGAGTAAAGATAAGTTTGATCTAGTAACTTAAATCTTTTTGTTGTTGGATACCTAGAACAAAGAAAATCTTGCACCCAACAATACATCTCTATCTTAGAATTATTTTCATTTCATGCTTACCCTAGGTTACCAAATAGCATTTACTGTAATGAAAAGACTTGTGCTCACTTCATTAAGTACATTATCCATAATTAAGACAAAGCCTCTCATTTCTTTAGTCTCCCTATGGATGCATTCGTTGACATTGCTGTGAAAACATCTTATTTTGGTGGACGACGAGTGGTGTTACATAGGCAATCAAAATCACTCCCGTGGCCCACATCCAACTACCATGATGGCCACATCAACCACCATAGTTGGTCATGTCAACTACTTGCAAGGGGTGATTGGATAGCTTGATAGACTCCCCTTTTGCTGCAACGTGCCAACATGTTTTAAATCTCTCTCTCTCTCTCTCTCTCTCTCTCTCTCTCTCTCTCTCTCTCTCTCTTTCTCTCCCCCTCTCCCTCTCCCCCCTTCTCTCTCTCTCTCTCTCTCTCTCTCTCTCTCTCTCTCTCTCTCTCTCTCTCTCTCTCTCTTTTCTCTCCCCCTCTCCCTCTCCCCCCCCTTCTCTCTCTCTCTCTCTTTCTCTCTCTCTCTCTCTCTATGAAATCTCACATGCAAGTGTATGCCTTACACTTTTGTGTAGGAACTTGCCTTTTCTCTCTCTCTCTCTCTCTCTCTCTCTCTCTCTCTCTCTCTCTCTCTCTCTCTCTCTCTCTCTCTCTCAAAAGTATGAAACCTCACTTGCAAGTGTGTGCCTTATACCTTTTTGTAGGAACTTTCCTTACACTTGTTTGTGTAGGGATTTGTTCACCAAGATGAGTATAAACCTCACATGCAAGACAGCTCTCCAAGTGGGCAAGGTTGAGATGCCAGCAAAGCCACTAGTATAAAACTCTGGACAGCAGCAATGGATAGGTCTAACCTCATGAGCATGAGGGAAACTTTGAAAGAAACTAAGATATACTTAGATTATGACCTCACACTCCTACAATAGGAGCATTGGAGGGAGGGAATGGTACATGTGATGGCAGCTCGACAAGCACAGAAATGGGTGACAAAACTTGTGTGCTTCAAGATCTATGGAGCACTCTAAGGTGGATGGAACCTATGTGGAAACATGATGAAGAGAGTGCTCATGACATGTACCTCAATTCAATTAGGTTCCAAGATAGATTAGCTTGGACTCATAAAGAGAATCTTGAGATAGTGCAAAGTGCTTGATTGATATTACTTCACATGAACCTCCCTTTTATAGGTGAGGGTACTTACATCCATATGCTTGCTCCCATGTGGGATATCTCCTCCATGCCATGTGGTAGCATTCCCTTTACTCATACCTTTGCTCTACATGTGCTCATGGCACCACAACTCTCGACACCTCCCCTTGGTGCCATAATCCTTTGGCTACTGCAAGGTGGTCAGATGTGAGTTACATTCCATCACCTCCCCTTAGTGCTTGCATTGCTACTTAAGGTGGTCAAGTGTGGCTTTTACATGTCAATACCTCCCCTAGGTGCTTTCATAGCTACTCTTAGGTGGCCAGGTTTGATTATAAAATATAGGCAAGGTTGGCAAGGTTTTTGTTTCTTAATACGTTCCATTGATATCACCTTTTGGCTCATGGCTTGATGACGATGGTGTGTAGTTGACCTACTGGTTCTTCAATCTACAATCTTCTTCCTTGTGTAGGTTCATGCATGATGCTTTGTTCTTCCATGTGCCTTGATGATTTATGTGTGGATGCCATGCTTCGTGCTATGGTCATCTCATGCACTTGTGCTTTTGGCATGCTTTTGCATTCATGCATCACTTTTCCATTTGTTGCAAAGGTCTTACCAATTGATTTCTTTTAATATTGGCAGTTTCTAATTGCATACAATGATTTTGATCTGATAAGCGCGTGGAGCTCAAAAAGATGAGCATTCTCCAGTCAGTGTTGCAACCCATGGCTATGCACATAGCTAGTCCATCACGCTGAGAAGGCACTGTGTACTATTGTCAGCTATGGAGCCGCTTCTATCGCAGGGATGTTGAGGTTGCTGGCTGGTGAGCAGTCCGTGAAGGTCACTAGGCAGCGTGGACTTCTCGTTGAAGCTAGCAGAAGGTCACTGTTAGAGTGGCTGTGTGTTCTAGGATGGGAGTTGCCATGAGCAAAGGGATGCCTGGAGGTTCGCCTTGTAGATTGTTTTGTTGGTAGGCAAGTCACGGTGCTGTGTGGTTGTAGAAGGCACGGTGAATGGCAGGCTCACTATCAAGTGCTTCTGCTGCTTTGTTGTTGAGGTTGCCTGCCTTAGCACAAGTTGGGTCATGCTTTCTCGATGGAGTAGAAGACTCTATGGAGTAGAACTCTTTCACAATAGAACACTCTCAAGAAGAAGCTTATCTCTCAAAGAAACCAAGAAGGAACTCTCCATCTAAAAATTAAACCTAATCTAGGAGAACTCATGAGTTCCTAAGGCATGCCTACAACTAATCTAGGAATGGAAGCAATCCTAGTGAACTACTAATGAGCTAAACTAGGAGAGCTAAACCTATGTTCTGATACCATGAAAAAACATGTGTGCCTCAAGATCTATGGAGCACTCTAAGGTGGATGGAACTTGTGTGGAAACATGATGAAGAGAGTGCTCATGACATGTACCTCAAGTCAATTAGGTAACAAGATAGATTAGCTTGGACTCATAAAGAGAATCTTGAGATAGTGCAAAGTGCTTGATTGATATTACTTCAAATGAACCTCCCTTATATAGGTGAGGGTACTTACATCCATATGCTTGCTCACATGTGGGATATCTCCTCCATGCCATGTGGCAGCTTTCCCTTTACTCATACCTTTGCTCTACATGTGCTCATGGGACCACAACTCTGAACAATCGGCTGCATACAAAGATGGGAAAGTGATCATCTTAGAGAGCACAGATTGGGAAGAAAGGAATAAGGGGAGGTGGATAGCACATGATGATGTCTAACTCATGAGATGAGAGAACAAAATAGGGTGAGTATGGAAATGTGAAACTGTAATGGTAACCTCTGGTCTAGCCCTTTGCGACCCTTTTGCTACACTTGCAAAAATGTTCAGACAATTCTTCAAGTGCCTTGTTTGACTGCTGATATATATCAACATGGAGGAGAGAGGATTCCAGTTCAGCTCAGAGGTCCTTGCGTGGATAGTGTCCTTCAGCTCAATGTACCTTTCACAGAGTTTTATGAGGCTGACCTCATGTTGGCACATAGCAAGTTGAAGTCAACAAAGCCAAGTGGTAGTTTCATTGTCAATAGTTTTGGCTTTATTATTGCATTTCAATCCAATGAATGACTTGTATTCCTTTATTGTATGCCTATTCTCTTAGTACACTTGAAATGAAGTAAAATGCATTGCTGATTATTCTTCCATTGTTATTGACTTCACATCAATATTTTTTGTATTCTTGGTGGATAATCATCTAGCCATGGGGCTAGATGAAGTGATTCAGAGACCTACACTGATATAGACGTGATTTTCTACATTGAGACATATGAGAGCCTAGAGAGGGGACTACCCACAATGACAAGGTACACCTGGGAGAGTCAGCCTAGGATAGAGAGAGGGATACAAGGCTTTGGAGAAGTGGCAGTTCTCTTCACATCTAAGACCACTTATATGAATGATGTGGAAGGAGTAGCATGCATGCCATGTGGATACGAGTTTGGGCACCTACTAACACACAACCAATTTTTATTGCAGTATGCTACTCCCGCCAGGACACATCATCACATGCATATGAGGTCACCAAGAGGGACACAACCCATATGAGATTATATATGGGGATATCACATAACTCTATAAATAGGGGGAGATTCACCTCCTAGGTGACTTCAATGCATGTACCATGGAGTAGGCAGGTTGGGCTGCTTAACTTTGAAGCTAACCCTCTCAGAGTACTACAAATAGATCCAATAGAGCTTGGGATAGTGAGGCACGTGGAGGATGCACCACAGGTCATAGGATATGGCTGACATCTACTAGAGATGGGAGCAGTGCCTGATTTGATAATTTAGAATGGCCTCCATAGATGGCCACTATTTGGAGGGCTCACCTGTTTCCCACGAGCTTAACTTGCTCATTCGGATGCTGTCAAAGCCCAACTTTCACACATTGAGGGATGATTATTTTCATGATTTTTCCCATATATTTGAACTACTTTTGGACATTATTTCCAAGGGCAATCATTGCTCCATTTTGAGGCTCATTTCTAAAGAAAATCATCATAACTTCGACAAAACATACCAAAATTGCTTGCAGTCTTCACCAACATGATTAGCCATTCAAAATCAATATTTCTATACTAATTCTAAAGATTATTGGTCAAGTTTGTCAAAATATTACTCAAAGAGCAACACACGATCAAGAGTTGGCATTGTTCAAAAAGGACATGATCAATTGGAGAATTTCAACATCCCACAATGGAACCCATAGGGGACGAGATATGGGATTGGCCTACAAAGGAATAACCCACATACATTGACATTCATACCAATAATACAATGAATTAGTTGGGGTAAATCCCACAAGGACTTGGCACACAATATGATCCACTTGTATACATGCCTATGTTCTCAGGCAGAGGTGATCCTAAAAGTTCATTGCTTTGTTTTAGCGCAAATGGTTAGGAGGCACCTCAAGGTGAGAGGAAGATTATTTAAACCTATTCCCATAAGCTCTCATTAGAGAACCGTTGATTGGTACCTCAATATAATGTGGAAATACAAAGCTCATAGTCCATGCTACAACAATACTTTCTCCTACAATCTATAGTTCAGAATGTGTCAATCACGAATTCTAACAATCTTGAAAGATCATACGATGCAGGGATTCACAAATTCAAAGTGCCAAGGGTAGTTCAAAAGAATCAAGATACTGTGATAGATTATTTTTATAAGCTGAAAAATATCATCACAAAGAGAGATTTGTCACTAACTAAGCACCAGTTACTCAAAATTTTTATCAAAGGATTGCAAGAAGAAATTAAAGAGAAATTGGAGCACTACAAATTGCAAAAATATAATAGAGGTATACAATGCCGTAATGATGTTTGAAGAATCAATTAAGAAGGACTGAGAAATTATTGAAGCGAAATGAAAAGTAGGTCTCCAAACTGGGTGGTGACATAGCCAAAGCCATCTCTAAATATACTAAAACACAAATGGAAAAGGCTTTGGAATCATCAAATGTACTAAATGGTAATGAGGGTAACAACTAGAGGGGAATCTATCAATGTGTTCAAAAGAAGCACCTATCACTAACATATGCTCAAAGAAAGACAACTATCAAGAAAAAAGAACAAAAAAAAGAAATGAGCTTTAAGAAGTACAATGAATGTACAATCAACTGACAACCTAAAACCAATCCTACAAAAAGTATATTGCACAAAGGAGGATGCGATCCATTGGATAGCACCAAAAGTCTCTTACACACCTCTATCCAATGATGCTGAACTAAGATATGGCATTCAAGAACCTCTCAGTCACCTAGGCTCTTCAAGTGCAATAGTTCTACATGAAAGGAGATAAAAAGTATCCCCCACAAAAAGTCTCAAATACGGATGCCAGCCATGGAAGAGGAATTACAGTTTGGCCATACATTAGAGGATTCCTCAAAGGTAAATACAAAACCACAACAGTCAAAAGCACTTTCTTATTAAAATCCTCGAAGGCCAATTCTTGACACCATGCAAGAAAGGATACAAAAATAAAGAGAAAATCTACACAACAACTCATGGATGTTCCCCAAGAGCAAGTTCAACTTATGCATGAATTCTAGAATACTTTGGCAAAAATAGTTAACACAACTCCAACATCAAATGCAAAGAGGAACATGATCAAAAGGACAAACTTAATTCATGCCGTGCACAGCAAAACAATGAAATGCAAGACTTAAAAGAGGAGCTCATTCAACTCAAACAAATGCTAGCAATTAACACCAACCATATCCAATATCTACACAACTTGTCAAATTTCAAAAGAGAGAGTCGACAAATCAATATAACAAGAAGACTCTCAAGTCAAGATATGCTTAACAATAAAGATCAACGAGGACTCCAAAGAAAATTACTCAGATAGATGGCAACACATCAAAATGTCTACATGGGGCCATCAATGGGAAAGGAAATGGTCATTTAGCAATAAGGAGTATCCCACTCTATATAGTTGGATTCAATCCAAACAACCAAGGAGAAAATCTATCTAGATACAAAAGAAAGATGTGCACTTCTTTGTAACCAATAGACATCAACACTTGGATAGAAGATTAAGGTGGGCATGGATCTCAAAAGATGCATCAAGAAAGATGAGAATCCCCCTGCTCCAACAAAACTTGTAACTGTTGGATAGACCATGCAATGAGCTAAAGGAAATATGTGCACCTAATAATAATGTGCAAAACCTACAAAGAGTTAGTATGTGTCCACAAAAATGGGACACACACCAAGCATGAAGTCTTCCATTACAATCATTGCTCAACAAACAGAGCTAAGATCCAAGCCCACTCACAAATGGACACAAAATAATCAAGCCCAAGGAATCCAAAGCATAATAGATACAAAGCTACATGCATCAGTTCTACAATAGAAAAACAGAGGCTTGCAGAATTGATAGATAGAACACAATCCAACCATCCATCATACAAAATGATGGGGTTGCACTTTTCCTAAATGCATATCCATAGATGAACTCAAGTGCCGATTCCCTATGCTTGTCCAGCTTGTCAATACTACTTTCAACTCAAGAATAAGGCTAGACAAGATTCAACAAAATCCAAAGACTCACAAGAAAGAAGGTTCTCTAGGAAACTATTCCCTATGATGATATTTTGAACAAAAAAGAAGGATATCAAAAATGTCAAAAATAAAAAGTGGCATTATGTAAAAATCCATTTTGGAACTAAACCACAAATAACAACATGGTTGCATAACCATGTTCTCTAGTGAATATAATTGTAGATAATATTCTCTTGAATCGTGCAACTCTATAATTTTGAATATCTAGGCACATAGGTTAGCTCCACAAACACACATGCACAAGTTTTTTCTAGTTTAGACACAATAGAGACACAAATAATATCTCATTGCATAGGGAAGAGCACCAATGTGTCACAAGCACTCAATCTCCAAGTCAAGGCATGGCCTTGTGAGTCCATAGGTGAATAGGTGATCATGTTGAATATGTACTTTAGGTTGTGCACAAGCCAACCACCCTTCTAGCGTGCACTATCAAGATCTGAAGGTGAAAATAGGAAGCTGCTAAGAACACAACATGTGGTAGTAATACAAAATCAGTACAAGAAGAATGTATATTCAACTCAAATGTATTGCATTGTCAATACCATAAATTCACCCCTGGTTCCAATGATATGCATACAAGTCCTAATCCTCATCATTAATAGCCTCATACTTTTCTCTCCCACAACAATTTCTTTGAATGAACAATGAAACAAATGCCAAGATCCAAGAAGACATACATTCTATACAAATAGCACATATTTTTGAGAGCCACAATTGATACCAAGCAAGATGATCAAACAAAATTCCTATCAAGATGTGATTGGCTAGCTACAAGATAACGGATAGAAATGCCAATTATTCTCATCATGCAAATATGCTACCATGATATTCAATACTTTCAAGACAAAGTACACAACATTGCCACATTGCCATCCTTCAACTCATGGTTTTGCAATTCTTAAGATAAGCAGAACTCTAGAAGCACTCAACAACAAGACAAGGACTACTTTTCCAACTATAATCACAACAAAGGAAAGTTTTCTCAACTCTGGATGAATCAACCTCAACAACCACAAACTCCATGGATGGAACACAACACAAAAACATCCCGCTCAAAGCATCAGATACCCAAGGATGGGTAATCAAATTGGTTCAAGAGAGCTATTAACCTTGTGTGGCAACAACAAGGGCAAGAATCATGGTCTAGACTCAACAAAGATGAGTTCATTTTGTGTGTGGAATAGCGGCAAAGTTCCAATTGTAATATTGAGCTTTAAAGATAGTTTGATGGATCTATATGGTAAGGATAGTTGAAATTCTCTCTGCAAAAGATTTGGTCATACTTGCAAAATCATGATCTAGAGAGAGAAACATTTACACTTTTGCCTTAGATTTTTCGTAGGACACTTGCCTTACACTTTTTTGTATGAAACTCTTGCTTTACACTTGTGTAGAACACTCTGGCCTTAGACTTTTGTGTAGGACACTCTTGCCTTACACTTTTGTGTAGAATAATCTTGCCGTACACTACACTTGCCTTACACTTTTGTGTAGGACACTCTTACCTGCCTTCAACTTTTTTATAGAACACTTTTGTGTAGGAGAGAGAAAGGCTTACATTTTTGTGTAAGGGTGGAAACTCTGGAACGTGTATAAATATCTCTCAATGCAAAGAAGCTCCCACTCTTTGGGGTTCATTGTTCATTTCACTTTGGCATTCATGTGCTTCATCTCATTGGGTCCATGATCCCTTAACACTATCGTGTGATGGCATGCTCTAACCTTCAATCTCCCATCCTCCTCCCTTCTCCTCCTACTCCTCCTCCCTCCTCCTCTTCACCCTTGTTCACCCCTCCTCAACCCTAAACCCATGAGTATGTGAAGGAAACTAGCTCTCCACTTCTAAACCTTGCAACTCTTTCTCAACCCTAAACTCTTTCTAACCCTAGAACCCTAGTTAGCTTTCTCAACCCTATCCTCCTTCAACGCCCGACGACCATTTCCTAAACGCTTGAACCTTTATGGCAGTGCAAACCTCCACCAATCCCTATGATAATCGCTTCTTTCTCATTTGAGCATGCACTAGAATTGCTTTCCAAGCTTTAGCCTACACCTCTCATTGGAATAGGACTCAATGTCCTATGCTATAGTTGCGAACACCTATGCTACAATGAGCAATGACACAACTATAGGTAACCAACACCCTCAATACCTAGAAATGAGAGAAATAGCGACGACAACAATGAACATATGGTAGGGCATAAAGCTCATTAAGTTGAAATAGTCCATTAGATGGAGCTCGTTTTATTTGAGATTAGTGCTCTAGAGAAGACATATTTGAGATAAGTGCTCTAGAGAAGACATATCAGATATCCTTGACAGTAGAATTAAGGGCTAAATAAGAAGTAGACCAAAAAGGTCAAAATAGTCAGTGTAGAAGGAATCAACTAGTTGGCTCGAGCAAAAATTGTCAAAGTGGTTATGACCAAGAAAAAGAGAACACACAATGGTCCTTTCAAAGAAATAAAAGTTTAGAGGGTCTAAGCCCTTGCCTTGGGGATGATATGCATCGCACAGAAGTATGAAAGAGGCCAAGGAGTTGGAAATAGTGGCATCTTTTGCTATATGTATAGAGTACAAATCCATAAGTACTTTGAATGCCCAAATTGGGAATTTAGAGAAAGGGAATGGAACACCAAAGAGAACCTATAAAGAGTGTGGTTGAAAAAAAAGCCAAGAGTAGGCCAAGGCTAACATTGCAGAAGAAATGAAGTTCATATCTCAATGGCATTTATCATCAGAGGATATACTCATTGCAAGGATGCACAAAGGAAGATGATCTTCTAGGTAATGGGGGAACATGCCTCATTATTGTGGATAATGGGAGCACTGATAGGTGATTCAAAGGGTGGTTCATAATATTAAAAAATGGTTCTAAAAGGTTCCTCATCCACACCCATATAGACTTGGTTGGATATGGGATGGGCGTTACCTCTATGCATCACATCAATGCATTGTTCCCAAAGATTTCAAAGCAGATCAAGATGATGTATTGTGTATATTTTTCCCTTGAAAGCTTATGCTATCTTACTTGGAAGACTTTGGCAATGTGATACGAATGTTGTGCATCATGCAAAGGAAAATGGGTATGATTAGGAAAAGAATGGTGTCAAACACATATGGTGTCCCTTGAACGAGTGTGGAATTCAAATGGCTAAGGATGCTAGGTAACATTGTGTATTGCTTGTAGTGAAGTAGTTCAAGAAGGTTATTAAGAACGACAACCTATGCTTCCTATTCACGTTGAGGAAGAATGAGAATGCCAAAGCTAATGTATTTGAGTAGTTTCCCAAAAATTCAAAATTATGCTCGTGCAATATGATGATATTATGCCTAGTGAATTGCAAAAGGAGCTACTACCTCATAGAGAGATTAAGCATCAGATAGACTTCATCCTAGAGAGAAATTCACTGAATGAGCCTGCATATAAAAAATTTCCATTGGAGCATGATGAGATAAGATGGCTTGAGAATAATTAATAAGGGAGACTGTTTCTCCATATTCATATTCAATCTTGCTTGTTCCAATGAAGGAGAACAAAGCTATTAATAGGTGGAGAATGTGTGGACAACATAGCTATCAACAAGATCACTATTAAGTGCATATGTCCCTTACCCAAATCAATGACATAGTTGCAAGCTGCAAGCTTCTTCACAACATGGAGGCTATAGCAAAGGCATGCTAAAAGGGTACAGAGTCATAAATAAAATGACTAATGCATTAAGAAGGAGAAGGACAATGTCCGTCACCATGAAGAAAGAAGTGACTAGTTTTTAGCAGATGAAAGAGTTGTATGCTCTTAGTGAGGATTTTAGAGAAGCCTCAAGGGTTGTGTGAACTTGAGCATGGTGGATGCAAAATTCTCCCGAGAGTACTTGATCCAGGATGGGTTCTTATTCAAGGGGAAGCTGTTATGCATTGCAAGAGGGTCAATGCATGAGAGGATCATACAGGGTCATCATTCAAGAGGAATGGCAGCATACCTTGGAAGAGAGAAGTCCTTATAATTTGCTCAAAGTAAGCAGTTTTGACCCAACATGACCTCAAATCAGTAAGCTTGTGGAGACATGTACTCAATCCTAGGAACGCAAAAGGAAAAAGTCCAATGTCCGACTATATTACCCCCTACCCTTGCCATAGAAACCATGGGACAATATAAGCCCCTACCCTTGCCAATGGGTCCTAGCCTGGTGGTTAAGGCAGGTGGGTGTGTGTGAGTGTGCGTGAGTTCAACCCAAAACCCATGGGACGATATAAGCATTAACTTCATCTTGGAATTGCCAAGGACTTTGAGGAGTAATGACAACATCATGGTTGTGGTGGATAGGTTCAGCAAGATGGCCCATTTTATAACTTGTAAGGAGACTGCTGTAAGGAGACCGCTAATGCTCCAAAGGCTACTATACTATTTTTTTAGAGAAGCCTTCAAATGCCATGGATTGCCACTACGTATCATCTCAAATAGGAATACTCATTTTTTTGAATTATTTCCGAAAAACTATGTGAAAGAATACTACTAACTTATTATTTAGCACAATCTACTTTCCACAGACAAATGGTCAAACGGAGGTAGTGAATAGAAATCCGGGCAAGATGCTATGGCATATCTTAGGAAAAGATCCCAAGTATTGGGACACCTATCTAGCAGAAGCAAAGTTTTCTTATAAAGTCCTGAAGTCACCTGGATGTCTGAAGACGAGTTGAAGGATAAAGATCACCACGGGAGAAAAGAAGCAGCTAGGGTGAAAGAAACCAACTCGCTTGTTTGTTGGTTCATCTCCAGTCAGGAGATTGGAATCCTTTAAACAATAACAGTATGATGCAGGAGCACACGTGCTCAAACAAGCACCATGGTGCATTGTAAAATAGAAATAAAAGCCTTAATGACGAGGCAATGACAATTGGCATCCTCAACAGCAACGTAGGAAATACAAATACGTAGGCTTAGTGGGACATTAACTCTAGAGATAAGATCACCACCTTCATTCCCTCAATATGTAGGTAGAGAGGGAGTTGAAGCTTCTCCTTCTTCCACTTCCAATGCAAATGTGATTACAGCCTACAGACTTGTACAATTTTCACTATGTATACTCTCTGCTATCTCCTACGTTCAGTCTGCAAGGGTGAGAGAGAGAGAGAGAGAGAGAGAGAGAGAGAGAGTTGCCCTTTGTGTTTATCAGTGGATGTGTGTTTGGAGGAAGATTGCTTGAAAATCGTCTGAGAGATGTGAGTGGTTGCGGTCATGACATTGTCATGAAAAGACCTTGACATAAAAAATGATAAAATACAAAGGCCAATAGTGAAATTAACATTTCCATTATTCTTGTACTCCCATAGGTTGCTCTATGTTGTTGCAAATGGACACATGCAACAATTGTATTTTAGGTGCCAATAGGTGCTTGACAACTTGTCTATCTAGTCTTTTGGATATTGTAATCGTTTCAGTGATGACAGAGGATTTGCTGGATATTACAATGGAATGAGCTTGTAGGAGCTACTTGTACATTCAATTTAGCAGTTTACTTGATTGTGGCTATCTTGCAATGCATGCATGCTTTTTGCTCACATTTACTTGTGAATCATTCGCTCTGATGCCTGCTTTTCTCTTTCCTCTTGAATCTCTCTTTTAAGCATTCCTTATTTCATAAAAGAACACAAACATATGGATGATGGCCAACTCCACATTTTGGGCTCACCAAGACAGCAACTTCTTTGACTAAAGCTCATAACTCGTCCTTGTGCACTCAAACTGAAGTTCACACAACTCAAAATACAATATGCTATTACACCATAACCAACATGAGGATGGTAGCAGTCAAGGTGATTTCTCGTAAGCCTGACCACTATCCTTTTGAGAGCAATAAAGGAATAGACTACCCCTCTGTCAGTAAAATTGGTGAGATATCCTTTTTTCATTGTATATTTCTTTAATGGTCTCGCTCACCAAATTACTAACGTGATTCTGTGAGCTTCTCACTTCAGCTCATAATGCCCTCAATTTTTTGTGTCGGTGTCTTTTGGTGCTTTCTATCAATCCATAAATAGCTGGAATTTTGCAAGCCACAAGGAGCTATTATTTGCCTTCAACTCAATAAAATTCAGATTCATGCTGAATTTCGTTCTCTCGGTTCTTGCCAAAGTTAAAATGCACATCAGTTTCCTCAATCGCTTTTTGACAATAGCTTTCTCAACATCAATCTCCAGTAGAAGCACTTGAATAAGTCTCCTCCAACACTTTTTGAACGGGAGGTAATCCATTGGCTTGTAGAGCATAAGAGCTCATCAATAGCACACAATGATCAGCTAAAAAAGGCAACTCATGCACGCACTCCATGATCTGAGTCCTGTCTGCATCTGATGCATCATGCACCTCACATGTCTTTCCATTGTTCTAGCAAGAACATTTCAAGAGTGGCAACAGGCCGCTGTAAGTCAATGAAGGCCCACAAGTAACCTTTCATTCCTTGAAACCATGAAAGCGGTTTGCATTTCTTATGTTCCATATGCGCACAGCGGCCTCATGACAATCACCGTAAACCTGGGTATTTCTGATATGTTTGGTGTCCCCTTCAGTGATTTCTCGGCATATTGAGTAGGGTGCACACAGTAGCCCACACGTGGCTTTGTATCATTGGCCATGTCCTGCGACACACCATGAAAATGTGGGAGAACCACAAATGTGTGGACAATTCAGCCAACGTCAGTCCAAATCTGTGCTGTTGGCTTTGTCCATGCTTGTTCGTCCAGTCTCATGGCCTCAATCTTCTTCTCATCATCCTGTATGTTAGCATCTGTGTAGATGTTAGACATCAACACATAAGCTGCAGGATGCTTTTGATCCAATTGCACTACATGTTCAAAGACCTGTCTTCCAAGCTCCACATTACCCCACTTCTGACAAGCAGCCAATACGGTATGCCACACCGCAAGATTAGGTTGGACAGGCATCTTCTTTACCATTGCTACCGCCTTGTCTAACTGGCCTGCACGGCTGAGGAGATCAACCATGCAGGTGTGGTGCTCAATAGTTGCAGTAATGCCATAGTCTCGGCTCATGGCTTCAAAGTACTGCTGGCCCTTCTCCACCAGACCCCCATGAGTGCATACTGTAAGAATGCTTAGGAATGTGACCCCATTTGGGTTTATACCTTCTTCTCTCATTCTCTCAAACATATGGAAAACAATTTCACTTTCTCCTAGCTGGGCATGTCCTATAATTAGTGCATTCCATGAGACTACATCTCTTACTGGAAGGCTGTCAAACACTTCCTGTGATTTTGCAACCGAGGTACATTTGGCATACATATCAACCAAGGTGTTGCCAATGAAAGGATCTCTTTCCAACCCCTTTCTGGCAATCTGAGCATGTATTTCTTGGCCCTTGTCTATGGCTCCTATGCTGGCACAAGCTTTCAAGCTGCAAAAGAATGAGACAGCATTAGGAGACACACCCTCCAGTTGCATCCGCAAGAAACAGTTCAGTGCTTCCTCACCAACCCCACGTTCAATGTATCCTGCTATCAATGCATTCCATGAGACGACATCTCGAACTGGAAGCCTGTCAAATACTTCTTCTGCTTCTGCAAGCAGGTCACACTTGGAATACATATCCACCAGGGTATTGCCAACAAAAAGATATCTTTCCAACCCCTTTCTGGCAATCTCAGCATGTATTTCTCGGCCCTTGTCTTTGGCTCCTACGCTACCACACGCTTTCAAGCTGCAAACAAATGTGACAGCATCCGGAGAGACACCCTCCAGTCGCATCTGTTCAAAACAGTTCAGAGCTTCTTCACCAAGCCCATGTTCAGCATATCCTGCAATTAGTGCAGTCCAGGTGACCACATTTCGAAACGATAGCTTGTCAAACGCTTCCCTTGCTTCAGCAAGCAATCCACATTTGGCATACATATCAACCAAAGTGCTGCCAACAAAGGGATTTTTTTCCAACTCCATTCTGATAATTTCAACATGTATGTTCTTGCCCTTTTCTATGGCTCGTATGCTTCTGCAGGCTTTCAAGCTGCAGACAAAGGTGACAGCATTAGGAGACACCCCCTCTAGTTGCATACGTTCGAAACAGTTTAATGCTTCACCGTCAAAACCATGTTCGGCGTGTCCTGCAATGAGTACATTCCACGAGATCACATCTCGAATCGGAAGCCAGTCAAACACTTCCTGTGCTTTTGCAAGCAAACTGCATTTGGCATACATATCAACCAGGCTGCTGCCAAGAAAATGATCTGTTTCCAACCCCCGTCTGGCAATCTCGGTGTGTAGTTCTAGGCCTCTTTCAGCATCTTTCACCCTAGCACAAGCCTTCAGTAGGATCACAAACGTATACCTGCTAGGTTGAACACCATGCTCTTGCATTTTCTGGTACAGGTTGAAAGCATGGTGTAATTCCCCATATTCAACATAACCAGCAATGAGAGAAGTCCAAGAATACTCATTCGGATCAACCATCCTATTAAAAACCTGCTGAGCATGGCACATGCTTCCACATTCCACAAACATTGGGACGAGGTAATTCCCGAGAGATTGATAATCTTCCAGCCCACCTTTGCACACATAGGCATGCAAGCGCTTGGCACACACTAGATTTTTGTTTCTTCTGCACTTCTGCAAAATCCGTATAACGTTATCGACCGAAGGCCGCTGAGGCATCTGTTCCAAAGAAGTAAGTGCATACTCTACGCTCAGCATCTCCCAATCACAGTCGTCTCGCACTTGTTGTGCTTGAGATGAATTCACATGTACACCAGATCGAAAGGCAGCCTTGCCATTGCTGCCACCCTCCGCTACGCAATCTTTTGCGGAATTCAACCGGGCATGACTACTGGATCCTTGGGCACCGTGCATTCCCTCGTTTGCGGACTCCATTTCATCAGGCATACCCTTAAACCCACCTCGATTAAACCAGCCGTCTATCCATAGTGATGCTTTGTTGAGTTTGTGGATGAAATGGGGAGCCCTATGATTTGTCTGTTAAGACTCACACCTCACGTCGTGAGACTGAGTACATTTGCAGATGTACCTGTGCAAATCATTTTGTTTAGACTTACTTTGTTCCGCCGACGGCCCAAGCACTGAGAGGGATAACTGAAGTACTCGTGCGCGGAGCGCTCAGAGAGCAGGCGATCTGCGAAGCGAAATCAACGAAGCTAACAGTGAGGCCACCGATTGCCAGAAGTGAGAAGGGTAAGAGAGGCTAAAATGCGAGGTATGCGGTGCATTACCTGAGAGCGTAAGCGAATCAACGCTCAACTGTCCTGCTTCCCCGCCCGGTGCCCGCCATGGAGCCTGGGGGGAAGCTAGGGGAAGGGGTGGCTGCATTGCAGCTTCAAGAGACACTTGTTGCCAGAATGCTTCGAGGGAACTGCCCAGAGCAAGGGAGATATTTTCTAGTGTGGGGAATTGGCCGGTTCCAAGGAGACGATTGTCGGAGTTCGACGGAGGTGGCACGGTTGTTTGAATTGTGATAGGTCTGTTACTTCAACAAGGTGAATTACATTCAAAAGGCCTGGCCTCTTAACTCTTATGTCAAGTTTGTGATACATAAGGTACTGCTCCTTTGTTACCACTCCCTTCCACACAGCTCTATAGTTACTGCCGTCAAGGTCGCTAGTCGGCTCAGATTACTTCTCAGCTGTCCATCCACAAGGACCCTAAAACCCGACCCAAACCTCACCCCTTTACAGCTAGGAAGGGCCACTTGTCGCCCTTTCTCGGTCGAAATCCGATCAGATTCTGGCTCCCGGCCCTTCCCTACTCCTTCCAGGCAGCGCTACAGTTACACTTTTGTAAAAAAGTGTCTCACACACTTTCTTGCCAACTGTCCCCCTACCAAAATTATTCTCTCTCTCTCTCTCTCTCTCTCTCTCTCTCTCACACACACACACACACACACAAAGTTTGCAAATCATTCGGACTTTTCTATGCACGGGCTTCCATCACAAGTGCTACAAATTAATCACCCAATCATCTTGGCCATTGTTTTCCTTCGATACATCCAACATGTGATTCAAAGGGAGAAATCCTCAAGGAGTACGTGGTTGCTATTATTGGAAGAAATTGTACAGACAGATCAGGTGCTGAGCATTACATGTGCAAGTAGCAGAGGTACCCAGTGCTGAGCATGGGGAGGTACCCGCCACCACAGATGAGGTACCCCCCACCACTGACAAGCATGGATTTACCGAGGTACCCGCTGCTACTGAGCATGGGTGTGTCGAGGTACCCACCACTGAGCCTCATGTCAAGACCGAGGAGGTATCCACCACTGAGGCTGTGCTTGATGAGGTATCCACCACTGAGCCTCCAAAGTCCACCACTCACCGCTAAGCCTGAGCCTGTGTCCCCCATTAAGACCACTCATGAGCAAACTTCTACGAGGTTACAAGGATGGAAATTCAAGTATAACCGCAAGGAGGAGTTGTGGTTCTTGGATTAATTGTTTGAAACTATTTTGTGTCATGAATGTACAAAGTTTTGTTGTAGTGCTCGAGTTGTTGTAATGAATATTGAAGTCCTCTATGATTGTTGTTCGTATTTAGAGAAGAACATTGTCCTTCCAAAAGGAAGGCATTGTTCTTGTATTTCTTGATTGTTCCATGAATATCCATGAGTCTTTGGTTGGACTTGCTTGGCATAGATCCCTGCAAAGGATAACATCAATTCCTTTGAAAGGCTTGAGATGATTCTGTTTGATCTTGAGCAGGCACATGTCAGTGGCAACGAGTGTGCTATGTCCAATTAGGGAGACTCGTCAAACACTACGAGTTCAAGGTGTTTGTATAGTTGTGATAGCTCTTGCAATTTCTCTACTGATAGACATGTGCAATGGGATGCCATTAGTGGTAAATGTAGCACTAAATGTATGGTTGTGTCATCAATGTTGAATGCTGCTTTTCCTGTGTATGCGAGTAGCAATATTTTTGGGAGTTCAACATTCGTCGATTGGTTGTGTGCATAGTGCCACAAAAGATCTTTGTACAATGAGTAGGAGTACAAATGTTATTCCTATTCCAGCATTGCTTGTCAAGAAGAGATGATGTCGTTTCATTGGTTTGCATCTTTTCTTTAGCTAGATGTCTTCGAGAAGTCAACACTGTTCATTATTGAGCCTCGTTAAAGTGGAATAGTATTATGTGTTAGGTATCATGTTGTACTTTGGCGAGGACTTGTCTTGATGTTGAGTTGATTGTACATTGTTTGGCATATCGATTCCAATGTCGTATGTATCGATGTGTTTGAATGTGGATGCTGTAGTTGAAGACAATGTTGTCAAGGTATTTGTTGACCTTGTGGGGAACTTTGGAATGAGCTTGATAAATTTGTTTTAATTGGGAGCTATGGTGTGTTTGTTGTTGTGATAGTACATGCCATGCCATGTATGAATACTTTCATTAAGAGCTAGTTCAGTATTGTGATATGGAAGAAATAGAATGCATTTCTCTCTATAGTAGTTTTCTGGATCATTTACATGCCTATAGTTATTGAAGCGGATGATCTTTGTTTTTTTCCATTTTTTGGCATTTGATGGGGAAATTGTGTATTCACTTGTTTATGTTTCTAAACAAATGTCTTTGAGGTTGCTTGTGCGTTTCAAGTACTTTACCATAATGTTGTTGAAGAAGATGTTGGTACTTTTTGGGTGCAATTGTTGTAGTTGCTCTCGACATTTTAGCAAGTATGTGCATTATTTGGGAGGATTTTGTGTTAAAATATTGAAATTGTCTCGTGGAGGATGATAGTGGCAAAGAAAGAGCCAAGTACACTGCTTGTTGCAAGCTAATATGTTGAGTGTTCAAGATAGCATTGTTGACTCTATGAATTCGTTTGTTTGGTGGGGCATTGGAAGCAATGCTTTGTGTGAGAGCCGTGTTGACAGTTTCTGTAGTATCCTTGTCTATTTTGGTTATGTATGATGTGCAGCATGTAGCCGCTCCATGTGGATTTAGGATGATTGAACGTCTATACTTGCTCCCCATAACTTTGAGATTGTTGGATTGAAATTATTTGTGCAGATGTCTTTAGGTTGTCTTCTAAAAAAGAATGTAGGTTGTGAAATAGATGATCAAATAGCGAGAATGTATTCTTCTTCAGATATGTGTAATGCTATTAGGAAGGACATGTAGTCTAGTGACAATGTTTTATCTTCCAACAAGAAGGTTCTAATGTGTTTCATTTTTTTCTTGAGGATTTCGTGGTCGAAATCATCTTGCAATGGTAGCAAGACTCGTGTAGTTCTCATAGGTAAACGTGGAAATCCAAATCTGTTTTCGTTCTTTCACTTGAAGCATGTTTTTCGATGTTTGTGTGTTTGTATTTCGTGCTTTTCATGGGGGAATTCATTGTTGAGATGTATTTATCAACAAAGGCTTCAATGTCATGGTTGGATGCTATTCGAAACATAGGTGGATTTTGAACCCACAAGAGGTCATGATCATGTTGGCTTCCCCGATATTGGAATTCTATCACAAAGAAGAAGAAGTGTACTTTCCCTAGTATGGTGTCATCCTTTGTTGGTTCTTTTCCATGGGTTCTGTAGGAAGAGCATGGTATTCTGAGTATGCAAGGTTTCGAGGCTTTTTGTCACCTACAGATATATTGGTGTAGTCGTTTGTAGTATAAGTGTAGCTTAGGACCTTGGGTCGTATTCCAATGAGAGACGTAGGCTTAAGTGTGGTAAGCAAACATAGTGCATGCATGTGTGAAAGGAACGTGCATCATCATGATTGGGGTAATGAAGGCTTTTGCCTTCTTTAGGGGTTGAAGGGATTAGGAGGAGTTTAAGGCTTAGAGGGACGTTCAGGGTTCAGAAGGAGGTTCTAAAATTTAGAAGAAGATTCTAGGGTTTAGAAGAGGGACTAAGGGTTCAGGGAGAGCATAGGAGTGGGAGAGGAAGAAGGTGTAAGAGCAGGGGAGAGGAGGAGAGGGAGGAGAAGGGAGGAGGAGGAGGGACGAGAAGGGAGGAGGAGGAAGGAGGTGGAGGAGGAGTTGGAAGGAGAAGAGGGAGAGGAGAGATTGCAAGGTTGAAGGAGAGGGGAGGAGGAGTTGCAAGGTTAGGACATGCTTTTGGACGTGGAGTGCAAGGATGCATGGACACTTGGACTTGGAATACCAAAGTAGAACTCAACACAATGCCCCAAAGGGCTTCATTCCATTATGGGGTATTTATACAAGTTGGAGAGCTTCTCTCTCTGCATGTAGGAATTGTAAGACATTCTCTCTCTACATGTAGAACCTACATCTAGGACATGCATGTATGTACGAGTTTCATGTAGGAATCGCATGTAGAAGTTGCGTGTAGAACATGCATGTAGGAATCGCATGTAGAACATGCATGTTGGATT